>NC_088855.1:47848548-47943548 GCF_963853765.1 Magallana gigas
AGTTTTTGTATACATTGTATATATGTACTCTTATAAATTTTGTGATACAATGTACCATTTAAGCATACCAATACACATACCAAAGTCATATTTGTAATGTGAACATCAGTTTAAATTAAGTAAATCCTCATATTTGTTATCAAATACCTGGTACATGAATGTTGGCTGTGTAGTTTATCCTGGCATTGGTTTGTTTGCCATAATCACGTGTCCCTCTTGCTGGTGAGAATTAAAGAATTTCCAAACCCTGAAGTAAGTTTTGTTGCAGTGTAGTTTGAAATTGTAAATAGAAACAATTTTTAATTATTATGTTGAGATTTTTTTAACTTTTTACATCATTTTATGTTGAGATTTTTTTTCCTTTTTGTTAGTTTTGTAATAGTTGTAGCTGGGTTGTTTTAAATATTTCTAAAGCAGTGCTTTGCAATTGAGCTTTTAACTGGGTTATATATAGAATGACTCTTCTAGACAAATTTCCTTTTGCTCATTAGGAGTTAACAGTGTGTTCAACCTATAGATAAATGATTTGTCCTTGTCACATGTGGGCATTGTTATTTTTTGGTGCTTTTCATGTAAAACTGATGTTTGCATTTTAGCTGAACAGGTCTGTCCCATTCCTGTTTTTACTTTGTTTTGTTTTTTATTAGCAAATATTTGATTAGTCGTAAGTCCTACCTCAGGTAAATGATATACATGTACAAGTACATGCTGCTTATGGCATAGATTTCTGTTTGATTTTCTAAGTTTTTGCTGTCTTCTCTCACACTCTTTTTGTCGAATAAATGCAATGCAATATTGTATTTTCTGTTGTTGATTCTGTGTTGTTCTACGCATATTCAAGTATATCTCTATATTATAGAGGAAATAAAGTATGTTACAGAAGATCCCCAGGAAGTTTAACTTTTAAGAATGTTTGGAATATGTTTTATATTTAATCAATGTAGACTTTTCTTTTTAATATGGTCCAAGATAATGTTTTTTGTTCCTAACGGTTATGATTAATTGCTTGTGAAATGAAGGAGATCTTCATGTATGTTGGAAGTCCTTGGTTTTGACCGTTTCAGGCTACCAATCTAAATATTTTACGCATTTCCTCACTCGGACACCGGTTACCTGGT
Organism: Magallana gigas; assembly: GCF_963853765.1. NCBI lineage: Eukaryota > Metazoa > Mollusca > Bivalvia > Ostreida > Ostreidae > Magallana > Magallana gigas. Next base: position 47,849,667 of record NC_088855.1, read on the forward strand.
GAGTGTGCTACAGAGGACATAGCACCTCAAATCAGAGACATAGCGGCTAAACTAGCGGTCCGTTCAATTGACCTAGATATCTTCTACCTAGCGGCTACGATCTTAAATTTGAACGCAGCCAAATCATCAATGAGGATGACAACAACGAACAAAATTACACCACTAGTCTGAGACAGATCTCTCAATCTAATTAAAATTATACTTTTCACGTCCTCGTATAATATTGATTTGCAAATCTCTAGAAACAATTTCTTTGGTTTAACGTTGTATTATCATTCAAGACGCTGAAAGTTTTTGATTATATACACCATGCATTCTAGACTGACGTTATAAAATTGTTTAAAATTATAAAAATCAACAAATTTGTTTTTAACATTTCATGTAACAAATCTTCATTATAGTTTCCATAGTATGTCCCAGGTTTCCATCTCAATGACCTTAAAGGCAATGTTCCAATATTTCTACTTTCATATTTTCCCCTCTTTTTACCAATGAAAGAGAAATTTACACAGGTGGAAAAAATAATTGTGTGTGTGTTCCTTTTAAAACCTCCATACTGTGACCTACTTCCTATCGAAATAATAAAATCAAGTATACCCCCCCTAGTTGTCTAACATCGTGGACTAGTGCAATGGCTTTGAGCGTTAACTACGAATCTGCAAGTCAAGAGTTCGAGTTCGAATCTCGCTGGAGGTTTTGTTATTTTTACATATCAAAAAAATGTTAAAACATATTTTTTAGTCAAATCTTATAGGATTTGAAAATTCTAAACCGCTGAAACTATTATGATTTTAATGTACTTTTATCGACATGAATATCAACAGGTGTCCCATGCACTGTACCACCTTAATTAACTGTCTTGTTGCTCGGATTAAGAGGGGATCCGTCACTCCCATTGGAAAATCAAAAATTAAATTCACACAGCCAGTAAAGTTACCGAAAAAAGGCGATGGACTCCCTGGTAAACTCAATTATCTCCATCGGACCACCCTACCCTTTGGGGAAAAATCTGGATTGATCCACGTCGAGCATGTTTCCTATTTAATGTATAGAAAATAAATATGATCACAAATGAAAAGAAATATTTCAGTTAATTAAAAGCAAATTTCCAAAATTTCTAGCTTTAGATAATGAACAAAAATTTTTTTGGTTACTCAATATTGAATACAGGGAAATTCCTAATCCTGTGGGCAAATTTATAAATGATAACATGCTATAGTACTCCTTTTAAGTGAAATATGGTTGGAATGCTATAATTGTTATAATTTAATAGGCTAGTACGTCTTTCTCTTGTATTTATGATAATATGTCATGTACTTGTCTGTCCTGGACTCTGAATTGAAAATTAATGATCTGTTTCTGTATACCCTTATCCGCCCTGTGCAATAAACATGAAAACCAAAATTTCGCCTAACCACGTGTTAGGAAATTTGCTTTTGAATGACAGAAGTTACGAAGGAAAAACTAGCTACTAGATAATCTATTTTAACTTTTTGCGTATTCAATTAGATTTAATTTTAATTTAGCCATTTAACTAAACTGTGTCTTGCAACTCAGTAGTTTATTAAACATGGTAAAAAAAATTGAATCTTTTTACTTTTATAGTAATCTCTGATTAATTGTGCATCAAAGGAGCCAGTTTAAAAATTGGTTTAAAAAGAGGCTTTTGGTGGCGTTTCCCCAATTATAGCGGCTAAGGGACATTACTTTTGTAAAGTGTGGTCTATTTAAAAAATATTTACATATATTTTATACAAAAATCTTCTCTTAATAAATGAGATTAATATAGGCTAAAAATGACTAAGATCATTTAGCCCTTAATTCGGGATTTTTTATGTTGTTCGTGTTAGAGTTTCGTTTCGGAACGAAAAGTTACTTCCGGCTTTATTTTTGCCAGTTGTTTTGCTTTGTTCAGAGACTGATTTTACTCAAGGCCTTGTTTAATTATGCTGTCCAGGTCAGTTAGAGCAGAGACTCGCAGTAGGGCTAAAGAGGACATTAAAAGAGTTATAACTGCAATAGATAAAGTCAGAAAATGGTAAGTAAAGTAAGTCAAACATCTATGGCCTCACATGATCATGATTATTGAACTGTTGAAAAATACCAGTACATAGAATTATTGAAACTCTCCTAAATATAAGGATTTAAAAATGTATCAAACATGCATGTGGTTAAACTGATTATTGGCGAAAAAATTGAAAAAAGAAGAAGATTTACTAGCTGAATGATTCAAATATAATGCCTTATTCACCTTAAACGCTGTACATTTTTACAGGGTAGTAGAACCATTTTAATAAGACCTTGGACTTTCAGTAGGATGTAACGACATATGGGTTTTTTTTTCCGTCAAAACAAGTTAAAATGACGCTGGTTTCAAATGAAATATACACCGATTGCATAGTCTTTGCTCAAAAGCCAGATAAATCCTGTTGATTTCAAAGAGCCATGGCTGAGTGGCCTACAATGAAATAGACAGGCCTACGTCACATTGCCATTTGACTCAACTACCCAAAGTCAAAGCTCTTGCTAAAATGGTTCTATATCTCAGGTGAGGGTGGGGCCTAATTTCTCGAGGTGTTAAAGCCTCCAGAGATTGCAGTCTACCTGCAGTTGTGAACACAGCTTATCTCTATTAATATACAGACATCAGCAAATTTTACACAGGAAATCTTATTGTTCTAAATGTCTATATGAAACAATTGTATATAGAAATGACTCCAATTTAACAGTTGAATTGTTAAAAATCTGATTTCTATTTTCCCCTTTTACTTTGTCACAGAAGATATCAAAGATTATACACGTTGTTAATAGCTAGTAAGCAGAATTTGTCTTACCAGGTTAGATCATGCTTGGACTATACATCAATTAAACTGGGTGCTATTGTTTCACATTTGATTGCCAAGCAGCATCATTTTTAAGTTTGTTCAGGTAAAAAAGAGGTTTGCCCTGTAAAATGTTTTGCCTATAAGGTGCTTCTATATATATAAAAAAAAAGGCCTTAGAGTGAGAGTATGAACGAAACAGATGTTTATCTTTTCTAAATTTCTTTTGACTTTGGCTTTTGTAACAAGATCTACATGCATAGCCCCTGCTCTTCTTATAATAGAACAAACAAGTCAATGTAAAATGGCATAAGATTGTTTTTTTTTTCTCACAATTTAACAGGGAGAAAAGATGGGTTACAATTGGCGACACTACTATGAGAATATACAAATGGGTTCCAGGTAAAATCAGAATAATCACAAATTATTGAAAAAAACAAAATACTTGATTATTCCAGCAGCATAAACCCTTTTATTTGAAATATTGTATATCAATGGATTATTTTTGCTCACTGTTATTATGGACACAGATCTATCTGATCTCATTTGGAGTTGACCTTTATACAACATGTATATATGTAATGTAAATTTCCTTAAAGTAAGCTCCATTTTGAATATGTGCATTGACAGTGTGGAACAAAGGTTGAAATTAAAATGTATACAAAATTTTTATTAAGTTCTATATATATCATTTATGCTCTGTGCTTGTAACATTAAATAATTATATGCTTAAAGTTTGATATAATTAATATTTTAAATTTCATTTGCTTTAAAAATTTTATTTTACAGTTTCTGCATCAGAACCATTACCTGTAAGTTATTGACCAAAATATAACTAGTATTTCTTAATTTTTTCAAAAATTCAAATTCCACTTTTTTTGAAGAGATTGAACTAAGTGAATTTCCATTTCATAGCCAAATGCTGTCCGCAAAAGTTTAAAAGTGAGATCACATATCAAAAAGAAAACTCGTTCAAATCCTGACAATGAAGCATCTCAGGGAACAGATGTCAGTAAAGTCAATGTGAATGAAAATAGTTCCTGTAAGTATCATGCTTCTCAATGTGTATTCTTTATTTTGAGTATTGCTTACAATTAAGTTAAAAAAGAAAGGAACAGTTTGTTGTTTAGCCCACTAGTACGTTTAAAAGTGATACTCTTTCATTGTCATATTTGTACCTGATTATTTTGTTGTGACACTTTGTAGCCCAGCATGTCTACACAGATGAAAACACACAGCAGTCACAACCAGACTCGCTCTGCAGTGATCAAGTCAGCAACATGAACGAGGACTCGTACCAGTCCTATCCTGAAAACAGCAACACAGCCTTCTCCCAGTCACAGGACACGGACAGCAACCAGACAGACATGAGAATCGGTGAGCAATGATGGACCCACCACATCACCAAGGAATAGTTTGATTAGGCCAACATAAAAAAAATGACAATAATTTTTAAAACACCTTTTTATATCTGTACATGTAATTTTTTACCGAAAAGAGAGACAATTGTTGCAAGATTTTTTTTTTTTTGCTTTATGTACCAAATAATTGGGAACTGTTTTAATTGTCAAAAGGAGGGTTTAAAATGCAGTTTTAAAGTTCTCATATCAAGTACAAAACACACTACAACATGTACAAAAAATAAATTTCGATCTTTTTCTTTAGGTTTAGTCAAGTGAAATTTTTGCAGTAAAACTTCACGAGATTTGTTATGCAATTCATTACACAACAATAAATAGTAAAATTACTACAAGAAGCATGTCTTTAGGTTCATAAACTATATGATATACTTGTATTTGGTCACACTTTATCTGATGTAGAACCACTGTGGTGTTAATCCCCTCTCAATCAATTTTATTTTTAATAATTGTAATTTATTTTTTAGCCATGAGAATGATCAAAGATGATAGAAAAAAGATTTCAGAGGATACAAATGGTATGTCCATGACATTTTTTAAAGACAAAAAAAAAAATTATGGCAGCAACATAAAAAAACCAGACAGTTAATGTTTTGATGGATTTCTATTTTAGATTCAGAGCCACCCATGTTGGAGAGAGAACAAGAGGATCCACCCACCAAAAAATTAAAATCAGACACCAGTAACTGATTTTATATGAGAACAGATTCATTGTGAAATATTCAGTTCTTGTGTCTAACATAGTATGTTGTCTGCATTTTAGGTCAAGATTAGGAAGTAAAAAGCATTTCAGTCATACTTATTTGCATATAAAGATGTGTTCATAATAAATTGTGTCAAGTAAACTCTCTATTTGTTATTTTCTACACATAAAATACACTCCTAATTCATCATACAGAAATATGTTGCATAATTTGTGTATTCCAATGCAACACTATCAAAAATGGAAGGGTTATAAAGAAGATGGGGGAATAAGATGGCTCAAATGCCCATTCGGTTTAGTAGTGAAATACAATTTTGAACTTATTTTTTCCAATGAAATCTATTTAAATATATTATTATACGTATGCAAAAGCACAATTTCTAACTATATTCAGTTTATAATATTTTTAACAAAAGATAAGAACAAAAATGTTGCCAGAAATTGTTGTGGTATCGAACCTATAACATAAAAACCCTAGATATATAAGGTTAGCTTATATCAGGTACTCTAAACACTGAGCCATCTTTTATAGAGTGGGTCTGTGCTCCATACACAACCCACTTTAATGTGTCTAAAATGGCTCGGTGGTTAGAGTACCACTGTGCTTTTGGAAACTTTTATCATAATATATTTGAATAGATTTAATTGGGGAAAAAAATTCAAAATTGTATTTCACTACAAAACCGAATGGGCATTTGCACCATCTTATTCCCCCATCTTTTTAAATTCTGTTACTTTAAATTTTCATTATGCATGTACATACGTGTATCTGCAACAATTTTAGGGAAAATAGCGTGGGAACTGCATCACAATTTTCTTTTATTCAATCTAGAGTTGAATACATTAATCAGAGACATAAATAACATGTTATTTATGTCTCTGCATTAATCTTGAATTTTAAAACATACTGTGGCGATTTTAAGATGCAAATTATTTACATTTAGACATTCTCATTTATATAATACATTCCAAATGTATGATCTTCAATTTTCTGTTGGGCGAGAGAAAGATACAGCGAACTACGTAACTCCAAAAAAGTTTTTACGTAATGTTTTGACTGACGTACCTTTGTCCAATCAAATCGTAGTAGGCGGAATGGAGACATTACCGCTCATGACTATATATAGATAATGGATAATGGGATGAAGTAATGTCAAACATCGGTAACGAATATTTAAGCATCTAATTCATAACTGATCATTCGTTCGCATTTCAAAATATTTAATGCCAATATTATCGGACTCCATGTCAAGAAATTTAGTTGGTTAGTTACGTCATTCTTATACATGTACATGTATGAAGACACTGTTGTCGACGGCCAAAGAAATTTTCACAATCGTTATTTAAAACGCTAAAAAGTTTCACCAATGAAGGATATACATGTAATATATAAATCTTAATTAATTTGTTTGCCAGTTTATAACTAATGATGATTTCTTCTTCGGTATCGCCTATAATGTATGATCTCTCGATCTCTCTCTCTCTCTCTCTCTCTCTCATTCAAGTCACGAGCGGTAATGTCTTAACTCCGCCCAGCTATGATCTGATTGGACAAAGATGTCAGTTAAAACATTACGTAAAAACTTTTCTGGAGTTAACGCCTATTGAACGCTTCTACGTAGTTCGCTTTTAGAGAAAACAAATGACTTTGACATGTAACGTTAACAAATGCAAATACACGATGAGAGTGTGTACGTGAATTTCTTTTTTGTAATCTAGATGGTCACGTTACATGTAGTTTCCTAAACCGTGTAGATATCGCATGGCCTTGCATAAAGAAGAAAACTGTATTCTTTCTTTTTATGAGGATATTTAAGCTCGGCATAAATAAGGTTAAAAGGTATGTATTGCGCCAAACAAAAACAAAAACGTGCGCTAGTTTTGAACTGATTAACCTTATTTATACACAAATTCTGTGCAAACAATTAGTACCATTATATTCTTCATGCAATTTACTACTGATACAAATATATGTATGGTACGCCAAATTCACAAAATTGAGCTAATCATAGTTTCACAGTCGATAAACTAGGTTTAACGGTTGGAAACTATAGTTTACGGGCCAAAAACTATAGTTAACGACGATAATCTATATTTAACAATCTGACAACCATAGCCAATGCGATCATCCATGTTTCAGAAGTGTGAAACTATAACTAACACTGAAAACGACCATTTGCGATTGCAAAACATAGTATATCTGATAAATGTAGTTTTTTCAAGAGTGCGAGACTATGATTATCAACTCTTAACCATGATAGTTAACAAATGTAAATTATAGTTTACAGATGTGAATCTATATTAATCGGCAAAATCCATCGTTAACGTTTTTTGCAGTCAGATAAACTTAGATTATCATTCGTTAACTATAGTTTACAACCGTTAAATATGGTTTTGCAGATAAAAACTGTAGTAAACGGATCATTTATAATAGTCAATATCGTAGTTTCACAATCCTGAAACTATATTTATCGAATAAATCATGTTTTGCAATCGCAAATGGTTGTTTTCAATGTTAATTATAGTTTTACACATCTGAACAATAGATGATCGCGTTAACTATGGTTTACAGATGTGAAATATAGATTAAAGGCGTTAAATAAAGTTTCACAGATGATAAACTAGGTTTCACAGATGATAAACTAGGTTTATCAACTGTTAACTATAGTTTTTGGACGCTAAACTATAGTAAACAAAAGTTTATTAGTTAACTATAATTAACAATCCGTTTACCATAGTTTTCATCTGTAAAACTGTAATAAAAATTCCTTTGATTATGTAAATAAGGCAATCAGGGTCAATCAAATGTATTCAATCATAAGCTATTTATTGGGTGTGGTAAACTGTCTCTTGAAAAAATGTTTTAATGGATCTGCGATGAGTCAGCAGAATTGACGAAGGGTATAATTATTTGGCACGCCAAATTCACAGAAATGAGCTAAACATAGTTTCACAGTCGATAAACTAGGTTTATCGACTGTTAACTATAGTTTACGGATCGTAAACTATAGTTACCGACGTTAATCTATATTTCACATCTGTAAACTATAGTTAAAGCGATAATCTATTTTTCACATCTGTATACTATAGTTAACACTGAAAACAATCATTTGCGGTTGTTAAACATAGTTTATCTGATAAATAGGGTTTTATGATCAGTAAACTACGGTTTACAAATCTAAAGCACGCCAAATTCACATGAATTAGCAAAACATAGTTTCACAGTCGATAAACTAGGTTTATCGGCTGTTAACTATAGTTTACGGATCCTAAACTATAGTTACCGATTTTAATCTATATTTCACATCTGTAAACTGTAGTTTACGAATTCAAATCTATGTTTTTCTGTCTGGAAATACACGTTAACAATAGATTTTGCTGATAAATATAGATTCACATCTGTTAACTATAGTTTACATTCGTAAACTATAGTTGGCGTGCCATATAAATAGGAAGCGCGTCTGCGCATAGTTGTTAGTCTGCTAGTAGACGCAGAGGAGGACAGATCGCAAGGAAAGTAATACAACAGGTAGGGTTAATGTTTCATTTGCGGGACCCCAAAATACTGCGGGTGGACCATTGGAGACTTTAAATCACTTTATATAGTCCGGGAGCATATGCTCACAAATGAAAGAGTTCGGACTAGGTTTAGAACAGGGTCTGAAATGATGGTTTTAGACTAAGGACCGAGACTTGTTCAAGGATATACAGCTTGAGGAAAATTTTATTTCAAATCATCGTGTTTGATTCAATCTGATTATTAGTGTTTAAGAGTTAATTTCATTCCAATCATTAAGAAACGTAGGAAACGTGTAGAGAAAATTAATATCTGTGGATTGAACCGACATTACACGTTACACGTTACAAAACTATATTTAACGGTTGTAAACTATAGTAAACGAATGATAATATAAGTTTATCTTTCTGTGAGAAAAATAGATTCACATCTGTGAACTATAATTTACATTTGTTAACTATAATTTAGAGTTGTTAACGGTTGTAAACTATAGTTATCGAATGATAATATAAGTTTATCTTTCTGCAAATAACGTTAACAATAGAGTTTTTTGATAAAAGTAGATTCACATCTGTAAACTATAATTTACATTTGTTAACTATAATTTAGAGTTGTTAATCATAGTTTCATAATCGTGATATCATATTTATCGGATAAAGCGTGTTTTGTAATCGCAAGTGGTTGTTTGCTGTGTTAATTATAGTTTTACACTTCTGAAACATAGATGATCGCGTTAACTATGGTTTACGGATGTAAAATATAGATTATCGTTGTTAACTATAGTTTGAAGTCCGTAAACTATAGTTTCTAACCGTTAAACCTAGTTTATCGACTGTGAAACTATCTTTAGCTCATTTTTGTCAATTTGGCGTGCCATAGATATCGTCTCTTTACTTGGCGCGGACAATCTGCGGAACACGCTACCGACCTCGGAAATCAAGTACTAGTATATGTTAAATTTACATCGAGATCGAGAGTCGCCATTTTTACATGATAACAAACTGCACCACTAGGACTGGTGCCAGTGGTGGTGTTTAAACGACTCTCAAAGGCAAGTAAAAAGACGACATCAGAAGTAAATAAGAATTTAATGGTACTAATTGTTTTCATAGAATTGCTTATAAATAAGGTTAATCAGTCCATAACTAGCGCACGATTTGTGCGCAATAAATACACATTTTTTTTTACTGCATGTAGCACCTATAGGCCGTCCATCCGATTTTTTTTTCAGGCCGTGAGCAACAGACCTTCCAGCTAATATGAAAAAAAAAAACGCCTGCCACCGCCATATTTTTTAGAGGTCCGTGTTGCTCTGCTCTTAATTTGTATTTCAATTTATGGATTTTTGAGACACTTCAAGTTGTTATTTTCATATTTGTTTTTTCTTGCAACTTATAGAATTGACCCTGACTTTTGATAAATATAGAAATTCAACTGACGAATAAGCGTCCATCCCAAAAGAATGCATGAAAATATAGTGTTTACGAAACCACAGGCGCCTGGGTTCTTGTAATGAAAAAAAAATGTATTTTTTTTCCATTTCAAATCCCGTCAGATGCCTGTTGGTACAATTTTATTTTATTTTTTAAATATTCTTTTTGGGTTTTATCTTAAAAGAGGTATTCATTTCTGTATTGTAATTATCTAGTAATACTGGGATTTTTAAAACCTGAACTTCGCATTTCTCCAATAATTTTTCTAAAATTTATTCGATATTGGCGAATTATTCGCTACCGGTAAAACGATTGTACATCTATTTTACCCCCTTCTTTCTTACTTTTCCCTACATGACTGTCAGTATGCATTTGGCAATTTGTATCCATGTTTATTCTGTATATTTGTTGTTTTTGTATTGAAGTATTTGGTTCGAGCAAATAAATGAGTTGCAGTTTGAAGGGTTTTTTTTCTTTTACAACGGGGCGAAATGGTCATAAAATCATTTTACCATTTAATGGCTGTGAACATTAGAAAAGATGCATCAATATTTAGTTTGAATTGTTTGAATTCCTGAAAATATAGGTTGTGATGTCCAAATATAAAGTGTGTACTGTATATAACGTGACTTGTCTTGCGTACAACGTCTTTAATCGTAAAAACAGAGATTCTTGGCTTCAGCTATACTGTCCCTAATGCATGGAAGGAAAACACTGAATATAGAACAATGGATCATACCATGTCCGCAATGTTTTCAGCCATATTTTATTTTGCAGGCAGGAATACAGAATTTTGAATAATGACAAAACAGAAAATAATAATTGACTGCGATACTGGGGTGGACGACGCTCAAGCCATCATGATGGCGCTTTCCAGACCAGACACTGACGTCATCGGTATCACGTGTGTAAACGGAAACGTGGATATTGAAAACGTCTGCAGAAACACCCTGCGTGTTCTCAAGATATGCGACGCCCTACATGTATGTTAATGGTCCGAAATATCTGACGTTTTCCTGACTTTTTTTTTAACGATTTTGATATATTACTTGCCAGGAAATTTAACTTGCAAATATTTAAAATCGAGCCGGGAATGCCGCCTCCTGTTGAAAGCGGCGATTTTCCAGTTTTTTCGTAATGGCGCCGGTTCTGACGTTTTCCTGGTAAGTAAAATATCAAAATAGTTAACAAAAGTCAGGAAAACGTCAGATATTTCGGACTAAAGTGTGAATACAAAACTATAAATTGTTGATATTAATGAGTTACAAAGAGAGACCTTGTACAAGGTTTTTTAGCTTTATTTGAGAGAATCAGATTTTTTTAAAGTGCGTTTTACACTGAGACTTAAGATTTTCGACCAAATTTATTCATAAGCTATCAAATTTTTCACTGACATGCTGGTAAAAAATACTTCTAGCAACGAAACAAGATTGCCTTTTGCCTGAGGATTATTCTACCAGACTGTTAAGATTTACGACTTAGAAAGAAGCAACCCTGGTTTTCAAGCACATTTTAAATAACAGATTCCTACCCAGTGAAAGTGTTCCATCTTCTCCTTTAGATTCCTGTGTTTCGAGGATGTGGAAGACCCATCATACACCATGAAGAAAATGCTTCTTTTTACCACGGCGTGGACGGCATGGGAGACCACCCACACCCACCGGAAGTTGATTTATCTTGCATTCAAGAGGAACATGCCGTGAATGCATTGATCAGACTCACTAAAAAGTTTAACGGTAAAAATTAATGGTTTCTTTTGTAGATTTACAATATAAATACAAAAGTATGTACAGTAGCATCATTTCTTTGGCGACCAATGTTCAGAGATACTGAATATATACTACTCAGTACCAATATAATAAACATAGCATGGACTATTTGTAAAGAAAACTGTTACTACAACAGAAATTGTCTTTTCGAATATGTTCTAATAATATGTCTTAGACTATAATTTTTTTTTTAAGACCACATATATATGATAAAATTTTAAAAATGAGTTCCAATCTTTGTACGTATATAGCCTGGGTTCGTACAAACATGTAGCATAAAACGTTCTCGAGTCACAGAACGTGCTTCACGGAATGAAAGTGTTTAGTTTACCTATGATAATTTATTTTGTTATGCAGCAATGGTTTCCTACATTGAGAACAGTTTGGAAAAGTAATGTTTTGATAAATTTTGTTTCCTATGATAACGTTTCCTGTTTTGACATCAGGAGAGGTGAAGTTAGTGGCCATGGCTCCTTTGACAAATCTTGCCGTAGCTCTGCGCATGGACCCTGGGTTTGGGGCTCGCCTAAAGAGCTTGGTGGTCATGGGAGGAAACATGCACGGTATGTTTCTTGTTGAGGCATGCGCGTTTTGAGAAATAACTAAATACCGTTCGTAGACTTGGACGTTTCGGAACATGGCGTGTTAGTATTTTACCTGTAGTTAAGACCAAAAATACAGTTTAATTAACAAAACCTGTAGGTTTTGGGAAAATTTTGAAATAAGTTACAAATGTAAGTATAAAATTCAATTCAGGGCGATTAATTCAAAGATCGACCATCTCATATGTCGAGTCTATTATCCTAGAATTCACACAACAAATAATTGACTTTTGTACATCGAAACTTTCGTGGGAGTTATTTTGCGGAAATAAAAAAACCACACACTACATCATTTTTTATCGTTCATTAGGTCAAAGTGGTGCAAAGTTTTATTTATTGTAAAATTAAGAAATAGTTCCATAATATGGACATTTCCACATTTACATAAAAAGGAGCTTCCTTTCAGAATTTATTCTAGTCAAATTATTAAAAATTAATGTCTTCATTGAACTGAAAGTGTACAAGTGTTTCTATCGCAATATGCTAAACATCTTAATCAAAATTCCAAAACGCCTTTATGCTGAAACGATTTGGCAGATGCCATATGAGTAAAGATGCCATTATGGTAGGTACTAAATCGTATTCATTCCAAAATCATTGGAGTTTACCTATCCACTATTTTTAAGTAAGTCTGTTCTTCAATGTCATTGACGTATTTCAGGTAAGGGAAACAGATCTGCATCCATTGCTTCGGAGTTTAACTTTGGCACCGACCCGGAATCAGCATACATTGTTTTGCATGAAGTGACATGTCCAATTGTCATAGTTTCCTGGGAGCTGTGCGTAGATTATCTGTATCCTTGGGTAAATAAAAACATTATATGAACAATAGGAATTACAGTGTATACAAATGAGTTTATTTTGTTCAGTTAGACCTTCTTATTTCAATATGATCCCATCTACACGCGAATAAAATTTTATTTTTTTATATAACAATCGTAATTTAATCGATCGTTATTCATACCCCCCCCCCCCCCCCAAAAAAAAAAAACAACCGCTACGATGAAATTACATGTGTAAATACTAGAGAAGTTTTCTTCGGAAGTACGTTATTTCAATGGAAATGTTTTATTTCAGGAAATGGTCCATAAGTGTATTAATACAAATACACCAAAGGCAAATTTTCTTCAGTTTATAACTAAAGCATCAATAGAGGTACAGAAATCATCGGAACAGCCAGGATACCGCTCATGTGACGCCTTTGCAATGGCAGTAGCCATTGATAGTTCTATAGTGTTGGATAAAGTGGACATATATGCGTCCGTTGAACTAAATGGGACGTTGACTCGTGGAATGCTCGTCCCTGACTGGAGGAACAAGCTGCAAAAATCACCAAATGTTACCATAGTAACGAAAACTGACACCCAGAAATCATTGGGCCTTTGGATGAATATGGTTCATGTATAAGAAAAGCAGATCGATGTACTGTATCATAACGCATTGTATATTTCAAGAAGTTGATGTAAACAAATTACAATTTAAATACAAGAAATAGGGTGTCTTGAATATTGAGAAAGAAATAGAAGATCGATATTAATTCTAATGTTAATGTTAATTATTCAGTCTAACTTTGGTATTTATTATTCAGATAATTTATTATTCAGATACGTATTTTATTATGGTTTGCTCTCGGGATTCTTATAATTTTTATATTAGACATCATCGAGGATCAATTTCCCACACTTGATTTAGATGTACTGATTGTTTTGAAATAGCAGGTATTTCCTTTATACCCCAATTCGAAATTTAAAAAAAAACCATTTAATTTGCTCGTTGCATTAAGATTAATTCAAATGCTTCCGCGAACTATCAGTCCTTGTTAAACCCGAAATGGCGTTTTCTTCCTGTTTCGTGCAGTGTTGTAATTGAAGTCTTAATTTAGTCGCTTTATATTTGCGGTTTAGATAGCAAAATGGCGTCGAATGTGAGGTAAGTGTGAACCTGGTAGGATTGTACCACATTTCATTTGATATCCATCCATTTTTCGGAAATGAAATGAGTTTAAATTTGTTAGATTACTGATGGATAGGTCACAGACATATAATTAAGTCCCGATAAGATAGGAAATAGGCTGAGATTAACATTGTTTTAGTATGTTTGATAAAATTTTACTCGTAATAATGATGAATAAATAAATTCTATTAGGGTTAGTGTATGGTCCTTTGGAGAAAGGTTCTGATATGTTGTAATATTCGGGTTTTTCCACCTGCTTATTATGCTATATATTCCTTCAAACCCTATTTCACTTCGAACAGACGCATTTTTTCCAATAATAATCATATTTGGTCAATAATTTAACTTTTTAAAAGAAACATTTAAGTCTCAGAACTCTTGTTAACCCCGAGCAGGATATACCTTTTTCTATTAGTACTCCTGTGCAGAAAACCTAAACAAAATTAAATCATTACTTAGCCTACTTCCTTTAATTGGTAATTGATCTGAACATTTTCAATTTTTAAGTTAATGGGTGAATTACTTGCGGGATTATCATTTCTATCGACATTTATTTACAATTATAATTATCATATTTTTTTTATTTAGTTACACAATTTAACATTCTAAATATAGACCTACATATACTATTATCATAGAAAACCTTACAATCGCGCATGTACGTATAGTTTGCAATATGTAAAAGCTACTACTTTCTTTTTTTTTAAATTGGGACGTTGATATTTAAGAATGTACGATGTAATTTCTGTATGGGTTTTTACGTTTCAAACACTTACTTTATGGATGATACGTAATGAGCAAATTTATTTACGATCACGCGCTTGCACCATAATCGTTTTAATGACAGACATTGAAAATAGCTTTGTGGACATATGAAATATAAGTGCATGTAAACATGTCTTAGCCAAAGAATCGATAAAATCATTTTGGTCAAGCATTTCAAAGCTAAAAAATACTAGTATTCAGGTTGATGTTAACATGATTTTGATATGATGGCCCTTTATGCGTTATTTTTCTTTACACATCTGTATCATTTCAGCTAGTTCGTTTTAAAACATGGTGGCCTTAAAGGAACTCGTAAAAGCCCTCATCCTGCAACCTCTTTCTGTGGGGAATACCCGGCAGTCAGGTGGACGCAGGATAACTGATGCCAATGTGTCGTCTGCTGTTCTCTTTGCTTGTCTATTGGCCATTATATTAGTCATGGTAGGCGTCTTCGGACCACTGTCTACCACCTACAATTTTGCAAAACATTTAATGTGGGGCCTAGCAATTGGTCTAATATTACTGAGCCTTATTTGCATAGTGTTTCTGACTGTGATGATTTTTCGAAATAAGGAGGATTGGGTTGACATCCGCTCTGAAAGCCCCGATCCGGCAACAAAAGTGAAGACAAAATTTCTCTGGTTATTTGGTTGTGGGATGATATTGCAAACTTCTCTTGTTTTCGCTATCAATATAGAGTGTCTAAGCGATGACACTTTGGTTGCTTATCATGGATTTAGTTTGATATCGTCATTGCTGAAAGTGATATATGTAGTATGGCAAATGGGATTTGTGACATACCTTCAGAACTCGGTATTTGTCAGCAGGAAGATGGTGAACTATTCGGTAGCTGTGATGATTATCTGTAATTTGTCATTATGGGGCACTATCGTATCTCATGAAATCACCCATATAGTGTATAATGACACCAAACCGCAGACTTTTAACGATTCACTTGATCAGACGTGTTATTTGAATTCGGCAATTAACAAGTTCTCGGATAAAATCCAGCCATACCTGATTCCTGTTAGAATTGAATATCTGCTCCTATCATCCTTATTTGTGTTCAGAATGTGGCCAACATTTCGGGTTGCTGAGCCGCTCAATTCGGATGTTGCTTCATCTTTGTCCTACAATCACGAGAGAGAACGAATGACTTTCATTGGCGCGGCTGTGTCCGGATCAGTAACGAATCTTCCATTTTTTATTCAAACGTTGTTGTTGGCCACCGTATATCGGGGACAGCAGAGCTTCGGATTTGAAGTTTGGCAGATCATTGTCTCCATTCATAACATTATCAATCTGATTCTTATTTTCGTATGCTTTTATCTATTACGGAAAACAGCGCACGTGAAGACTTACATATGGCAACCGGGTGCTTCCGAATACATATTGCTTCTGACTAATACAGGTCAGGTTGCTGACGATGCCTTCGGTGTAATTGCTGCTAGCGGTTGCTACTGTAGCCCAGACAGAACTGTTCAAATGGCTGAAGTTTCATCCATTCTTCAAGCCTTCTTTCAGACAATTTTCATCTTGAATTCACTACGTTACGAACAAATAACAGTGAACTTGTCCTCACGGATCTTGCGATTTATTTTGATCTACCTCTTTATATCTAACCTTAGTTTCTGGTTCACAGCAACATTTATCGGGCTTGATGGAAAAGTCATTTCAGAGGGCCAAAATGTAATGTTCAAGGATAAAAAGACTTGGGGAGTTCTGCAAGTCATAGTGCATCCCCTGTTTATGTTCTTCCGTTTCCATTCAGCGATGTATTTATACACCCTTTTTCATAGATTTTCATAGATGAGTATCAAGTAATTTGAAAGAATTTTACCAAACCGATTTTCGTACAAGTACATGTAATTACTATCATGATGGGTTTTTTTTCAGGGAACAAATGAACAAAGATTTTTTCTATATCAAGGTATTGGGAAACTTGTTATTGTAGAGCTTAATATTAGTGTTTTATATCACTTTAAAACAATTAAAATGGATTTTCAATAAACTGCTTACTACTTATATATACGTGTATTTCATTTTCCTTTTGGTGTTTATATTCTGTACATTTCCTTGTGTAGACGAAAATTAATATGCGATCACATGGTCACATCCCGAACTACTACAAGAAGGAAATAAATAATTGATTCGAAAATATGTTATGAATGGCTTTTGGAAAGTCGGGGGTGTGCAGAAAAACATGTGTTATTGTATATTATCTTGTACTGTACGGGGATTTTGATAATGCAGTAAAACATTGAGAATATACCGACATTACTAGGAATATCACCAAAGAGGGTTTGTAAAACTTTTTTTAAATTATGTTACTATACTTTGTCCCAAGATAACTTGATATTTATAAAGACCTTAGGGTTCAAATGATGCTCATATTCTAAAGTTCAATTCAATTCAATGTCTACGGGGATTTTGTATCGCGGCAAGCCCGGATGATAACGTTGAAAAGTTAAGCGAGGTATTCCGAATGGAGAAAAGATGTAAACATTCCCCATTATAAATGTCCTGCATAAATGTCTTGGTACAGACTATAACAGATGTATTGGACAACAGGCAGAGGCCATGTTAGCCATCTCCCTACATGCAGTGTACGATGTCATATTAATTAGAAATACTTTTAATGACACTCTCTAATGAAGATATAATTAGGAGGCTGTTTAATTTTACTACATAGTATTTTTTGTTAAAAAGTCCGATTTGTTTTTTGTTTTTTTTTTGCGTAAAAACTACAATACCAAAACTCTTTGATTTTTTAAGAATATGTAATTTACACTAACTCTACTGCATTAGTATATTTGCGTAGTTTCAAGAAAATCTACCATCTGGTTCTTTTTAGGGGCTATCTCAAAATATAGGCACATTTACTATAGGGATTTATAGATAATCGACATTTTTGGCACTTCGAAGCAAGTTAAAAAATATTACAATAGCGATTTTACTCAAATTGTAATACATGTATGTGAATAGTAATATCATTTTACCGGTATGTAAAAAATACTAAATTTTATTGTCTGGTAAAGGGGGTCATATCAAAATATCAAAATACACGAAATGTTGACCTATTTTTGGAGTTTAACAAGTGAAGATTGAAATAATGGAATCATGTTAAAAATTTAAAAAA
Organism: Magallana gigas; assembly: GCF_963853765.1. NCBI lineage: Eukaryota > Metazoa > Mollusca > Bivalvia > Ostreida > Ostreidae > Magallana > Magallana gigas. The sequence continues at coordinate 47,867,788 of NC_088855.1, forward strand.
ATGTTCTGAGGATATTATTTTGTGTGCAAAATTTTAAAGGCGTAATTTTTTTTACTTATTTTTATTTTATTTCTTATAACGTAAACTTACAAAGCTTCTTTTGAATATCATAACGTCATAAAAGCACAATGGCAACGCTCACCTACCAAACAATGAAAAAAATCCTTTAAAATCAAAATGTTCCTTTAAAAATGTACATATATGTATTTGTATTTTGTTTATTGTGATAATTTAATAATGGAATCAAAACAAGTCATGCTCTGTATTTTACCAGAATGCGCAAAAACATGCCTAATGACTACTAAAGTCGGTCTCTTTAAGTGTTTTCAAAGTTTGAACCTTCTGAATAAAGGGGGTGGGGGTGGGGGGGGGGGGGGGGGGGTTACCCACTTTTCTTAAAATTTGAAAAGCGTCCTGTTTCTTAATGTATAAGAATTGCTTGATTAGTCCTGTACACCATTGATATACCATTCACGTTTTGAATCATAAAAGTTTATCTATTTTTTACAATCTTCTTGGAGGTTCCATTAGGCTAGCCTTGAAAATTATATCATGCGCAGTTCCCCTATAAAGGGAACACTTTGATGCTTATTTTAGTGATGTGGAACACGTACACACACTATGTACTTGTTTTATTTATTTATTCATTTATCTATTATTTGTTTTCATTAGTTAATTCTTTAAGGGTAATTTAACGATAAGTTAATGAGACATATATAGCAATAATATAAATTTTTTTCGAGATAAATGCGATTTGTTGATGTTGGAATGATTTTTATTTTGACATTGTACACCAATAATTTGATAAATTGTTTTAATTTCAAAAAATGTCGTGATGATGCATGTCTAAAATCATTATCCCTCAAGGTGTTTGAAGTTATTTGGTGTCCTTTGTTTGAAATGGTTTTACCGAGTTCCTCAAATGAATGACCTCCAGACTATACGTAGATCGTTCATTTCAGTTCGGTTGTGTGAGTTTGATAAGAGGGATAAAAATAGACAGTTAACATATTTTATTAAGTCATATTGTACGCTTTATTTATTTATTTTTTGTTGTTGATAGTGTTGATAAACAAAGAATAATGATTGTGTATTTTGTGTTTATGTTACTTGCAATTTGCTTTTCGAACGGGACTTTTGTGACAACCGACATTGAAACCGGTCAAGTCCGTGGATACCGCATCCCTACAAGTTCTGGAGGTGACCTGGACATCTTTATTGGCATTCCTTTTGCTGAACCTCCGCTTGGGAATTTGCGTTTTGCCCCACCCCAGGAGAAAAAGAGTTGGAGAGGAAGTGTTTTTAATGCTACAACATATGGACCTGCTTGTCAGCAACCTTTACATTTCTTGCAAAAGTAAGTCATGATTTCATTCAAAATCTTTGTTACAAACTACATTAAATTTTCATTCAATTTCCCGGCTTTGTGTAGATCCTTTTTATTCATCTTTTTTTAAAATAAAAGAAAAATGTGAAAGAGGAGATAAAAACACCATTTATGCTATTAGAAGGTTGTTTTGTATGGTGGCATTTCTCTGCCCCTTGTGTGCATGTTATTTTTCTATCAAATAAGTCAACATGCAAGATAAATATGTTGACATGCAAGATAGTTATGTCGACATGCAACATAACTATGCTGATATGCAAGAAAATTGCAATCAGATAAGAATTATAAAAAATCATAACTATCTTGCATGTCAACATATTTATCTTGCATGTCGACTTATTTGATAGAAAAATAACTTGCACACAAGGGGCAGAGATATGCCACCATAGTTTAGACCTAAATCGAATTACTGTATTATTTGACGTTAGAAAACGTTAAGCGGGAAACCTTGAGATTTCTCCTTTATGACGTCATAAACAAATGTGCACAAAACAGCCAGTCGAGTTGTCTAAATTGAGTACAGAATTTGATAGCGAAAGCAAACTCGCAACTCACAGAGATCAAACTTAACGTAGCTCGCGGGTTTGCTGACGTCACAATAGGAATCGACGTAAAGAGTTGACCGTCATAGTAAACTCATTATTTTATTTCAATATGACAAATGAGATATTTAGAAGTATAAAAGAAAATATTTCAAAAAGCTTATATATATGCGGTTTATGACTGTTTATACAAAGATTTATAATATCAAGTGCTGAAAATTTAAAGATGTCACATACATTATCACATTTTGTTCTATAAAGATAAAGAATGAGTGTGCGTTGGAACTCTTCCATTTAAAGTCATGTTTTAAAATAGAATGTATGCATTAACTTCGCTTTTTTTTTACAATTATAACTTCCGTAATCTGTACTACCGATTAAATTCTTAAATTTCTTTTGGCTTTATTCGATTACTTACTTATAATGTCAGTAGTTGCCTGGCATTTTATTTTTGCATTGATTGACTCAGAGTTTCATAAAAACAAAAATAGCAATTTTCTGTATCTTTACAGCCTTACATTAATTGCATTTTTAAATAACATTCACAATAATGCCTAATAAGCATTACCATGTTCTAAAATGAGTTAAACAGCTAGTGTTGTCAATAAATGCATTTCAATTTTGGTGTTCTAAGAAGTAAGGAAAAGATGACGTCAGGCTAACGTCGTAATGAAAATATAAGGTTTTGAGAAATCTTTTAAATCTTTAAAGTTTTTTTGCCAAAAATTGGCCGAGAACACATACTGATATTTTTTTATGAATTGATTCATAATTATCTCCTCTGTTTTTGTGTTGAGTATGATTAATTTCGTCTGAATCGTTTAAAAGTTTGGAGCATAGTTTTGTAATGCGTTTCTCGGATAAAATGTGCATTTTACTATATATTTCATTGAAATAGCGTTGCTTGATTTTATTAATGACACTGTATTTGAAACACGATAACATTATTACCGCGCAGACGAATCTTAAATAAATTTCAGAAATAAAACTATGTAACCTATGGACCACGTGGACAAATTTTCAAGGTAGGTTTTCTCACAAGCAGGTAAACCCGCGAGCTACCTTAAGGGTGTTATTTACTCAGGGTTTGAGTTCTCAAATTCCGATTGTTAAAAAGTTCAATGTAATGAGTGAAATTTGTTCTAAACACAAAAAATGTTTATGAAATGAATTATTATTGACAAAAAATTCAACAGTTATACTTTATTATAGAATTATGCTCAAACAAAAATTGACTTTTAGCCAAACAGAGGAAATTCGGACTAAATTTTGCAGATTTTGTTTTCTGCTAAAAGTTTTTTGGCAGTAGTCTAATATTAAAAGTTAGGAGTTTATATTTAAGTCTACGTAATTTTGCATATTTTCCGTTGGTTTTACCTAACTTAGTCATTAAAATAATCTTATGGCACAAATAATAAAAATATTGAAAATAACTTAAAAACGATAAAAGACATCGTATCTCAAAATTTTGATCATTGACCTCATATAAATTTTATGCCAACAGAATAAGGTCAATATAAGTAGTTCAATATCATAAATGTTTTCGTATTATCATCATTCAATTTTTTGTAAAATTGAATCAAAAATGGGTAGAGATTTGAAAATTCATAGAGGAAATTCGAGCTGAATTATTTTTTAAAATTGATGCTGAAATCTTAATGTTGTGTACTTATTTAGTGCCACTACCATTCATAAACTATATCTTATTTTTTAAAGTGTTTAATTATTTGTAATATTTTTATAATTAAGAAAATCTCAATCGTAGTGTTAAATTTTACGGGATTTTTCTTGATTTTTCAATAAATATTCAATGGCCATTAACTCAAAAAGTAGGTCATTGACCTACTTTTCTGAAAGTGAAAAATAACAATACAAGCAAAGGTCTATAACACACAATAGATGGTTTTTCATTATCATCAGTGGATTTTCTTTTCATTCTGAGTAAACGTCATCCTTAAGACTTAATAATTTGTTTACAGTAATATATATATATATATATATATATATATATATATATATATATATATATATATATATATATATATATATATATATATATATATATATAAATACAAAAATACAACTTACATTAAGACTCCTAACATAAGAGTGTCTGTTACAATCTGCTGAATAGATCTCACAAATCACAAGTCCCAGTAAGTAGGTAACTGTTCACAGTTTTGAAATTTCTTCGAACAAAAGTCAAATGAGAGTATACCTTTTTTATGAGCACTGTTTACAGGTTTTTTTATGCTAATATAAAAATCTAGCAAATTCTAGAAATTGTGTATACAAGAAGTTACGAATAGCATGGACACTCAAGAATGTTCTAGAAAGAATAACTGACCACCTTAGAATATTCTATTATACATACCTACAACATATACATGTATAACAATCAGCATCAAATGTTGCAAACCGATTATGGTTCATATTTTTTAAAGAACTGACATCACTGAAATATATACGACCCAGTTCTAACTAGTTTATCAATTACTACTGATAAAGTAAGCAGGATTTTTATTATTTCATTATTTTAGGTACAGTTTCGGGAAATCTTTCTCGGGTGTGAGCGAGGATTGTCTTTATCTCAATGTTTATGCCCCAAAGGTATTTACACAGAAGTTTGTACGTACAGTCCCAAGTCTTTTATCCTTGTCTTCTAATTGTTTGTTTCAAAGTTCTATTCGAATGTTCGCCACCATTTTTAACGTTTGAATTGCACTCAAAGATCAAGTTTGTCACACTAACGAACGCACTGTTTGTGACAATGATGACGAACGGTAAACAGATTTAAAAAAAAACACCATAACGCAATCCGATGTTTGGACTTAAGTTATCCCCACCTGTAGTTTGGTTTCTTGAAACAAATCGAAAACAAACGGCCGGTTATAGTAAATATTCTGTACAAACATCGTACTGCAACTGTTGTCAATACACTATCACCTTCATTTATAGCTAAGAATCGAGGTACAGCGTATTTTGACTATCACGAAACCTACATTTGTTTGTCAAATATGATGACATATTTTAGGATATTTATCAGTTTTTACCTTTATCAAATATTTTAAACCCCCATCTAAAACCCACGGTCACATTTTTCAACAATTTGATATAGATAATTATAGGGCCATGATAGTCATACTGTTAAATTTTATTCTAATTTGAATTGTACAATTTCTTTCAAGAGACCTCTAAGTATAGGAAAAGATAATTTAAAAGCGCTACTATAGTATTCGTACATACTGTTAGAACTTATACATACTAAACTAAATAATATTATTATTATCAAATCCCTCGCCCGCCCCTACTTTTTTTAGGTCATTTGTCCGAAGAACAAGAAATCATATTCGTGTGGCCCAACTCAATATTTTCATAAATACTAGTATCAACAAAAGAAAGAGACATTTGATTGAAACTTAAACCAATACTAAACATATGTAAAAATGACAATATTCGAGCTTTGTTTACATAACAAAGAATAATGAACTCTGTATCTTGCTTATAACTGGATATTTGAGTTTCAAATTGACATAGCATTATAAACTTCTATATTTATCATTATTAATAAACATTGAAAATGGAAAATAAAATTTGAAAAATTTAAGTCAAATCGTCTCTATGTCCCTTTAAAGCTACCAAACAAAATTATTTATGTGTCCTTAAGTAACTAAAACGTCTCTTGTGTAAATAGAAGTACAAGCATTTATAATGCATGAAACAGTAACTAACTGACAGTGCAAGTGCTAAAAATTACTATTTCATTTTACACTCCCCTGACAGGAAATTGACTGGTTAGGTTTGAGGCAATGTCATGTTGTAAATTTTGAATTTACCGAGTGGCAGTAAATACAAAATTTACACCCGGTAAATTCAAAATTTACAACATGAAATGTAAATTATTTACTGCCACCCGGTAAATTGAAAATTTACAACATAACAGCAATGTGATGCAAAAATTGTAAGTCAGATTTCTCTCATATTTTAAATGTACTACTTTAGCTAACCTACGACTCTATTTAGTGCTTTCTTATCAAATAAATATTGAGCATTTATTATGTCAAGTTTGTGTCTTTAGGGAGGGCGTAATTTTTGAAATGAGGTCAGTGGGAATTAACGATAGACTTGGGAAATGAGGATGGACATGCATATGTCGAGTATTTCATTGTAAAGTATTTCACCCACTTTTGTTTATGTTTCATATTTGAAAGAAAATAGTAGAACCCAAGACACGGTTTTAAGAAATTATCAATTTTTATTAAGGTCTTCCGTTTCCAACGGAAGACCTTATTGTTTTCGTACTGTTTCTTCTTATTATTTTTTTCCACAAATTTTGTGCACGCAATTTCTCAGAAACTATTCGGCCGATTTTGACCAATTTTTCACAGATGATTGCCAGAGGTCATAATTTTAGATGTTTTCTAAAATTTTAAAATCGTCACTTCCGGTACAGAGTTACGGCGGATTTTCTATTTTTTTACGACCTATTTTGTGCAGAGCTGATCTCAGAAACTATAAGAGATATGAATACGAAATTTTCAGGATAGGTAGTCTATAGTTTGAAATTATGCACTATTATATTGTTTTACGCCAGTGGCGCCATTTCTTGGAGCTTGCCTAGGCATGAAAATTGGGTCCGAATTTTCGTTCCAAATTTTCGTACGTTTTGATTTGTATCCTTTTATTAGTTGATATTTTGTTAAATAATATATAACAAAAGTGGTAAAAAATCAAAAGTTCTTTCCAATAAAATCAAGAAAAAGGGGCTGGCCCCTTGAATTAGTCTACTACGAATAACTTGAAAACGATAAATATTTTGTTATGCATTATAGAATCAAAGTTGTTGAACACTACATTATCGGTTTGAAAAAAGTCATCGTCAGGCCAATGTTAGACGTAATTAGGGATTTTTATTCATTATCTTAAAATTTAAGGGGGGTGTTTTATTTTTAAAATTGTATCGATATTTCATGGTATAATTGAAAATAAATTAAAAATTGGACGGAAGACCTACTCGTTACTCGTAACGAGGTCGTATCTAGTTATTAATATTATTTTATAACAGAACGTGAGCTCTCCGGATCAACGTCTTCCCGTCATGGTGTGGATTCATGGTGGATCTTTTCGGTATGGGTCGGGATCGGAATACGATGGTAGAATTTTGGCTGCAAAGGGAGAAGTCGTTGTAGTTACCATTAACTACAGACTAGGAGCATTAGGTATAACGTTGATTAAATAAGATCGAGTCTAATTTTTATACTTTTTAAAAAGAAAACACATTTTATCTGAAAACGACACAATGAAAGAATATCAAATATAAGTATTTATGAAGTTATCAACCTATGTGATTTTCAATAAATGCACTCTTTTCAATATTGGCATTCATATTATATTAAGGAATCAATAGCTTTGTGCTAAAAAAATGACATAAGACGAATCAAAACAATTGATTTTTTGTTTTGTTTCTTTTTTTTCCCCTTTTTTTGAGGTATATCATATTTGCAATCTGTAATTCTGGCGTGATTTCTCAATTTTAACGTGCTGAAAATAGATCCGTGCAATGATTTTATTAAGCTGATATTAAGGGATTTTACTGTTTATGCATAAATCAACCAATTGTTGAAAAAATTGCATTTGCACTTTGACAAAAAAAATTAAACAAATTAAAGTAGATTCGAACTCATGATTTAGAAATTTTCAATAAAATAACCATAAACCGTTTATCTGTATATTTGATTTATTTATAGCATTTTATTTATAAGTCACATACCAGAAGTATCTAACTTTTTTGATAACGAAAGGATTTCTTTCAACGGACGATTCTGTAACTAGTGGCAACCAGGGACTTTTAGATCAAGTGATGGCTCTAAAATGGGTCAATAGGAACATCCAGCATTTTGGCGGGAACCCTAGCCAGGTGACCTTGTTCGGTCAGAGTGCAGGGGGGTCGGCTGTGTCACTACACATTTTCTCTCGTCTCTCTGAAGGTAAGAAAAGTCTTTGTATTTCAATTATTAAACTTTAGTTCTAATTTACCAACGATGTGCTTGATAAAGAAATACCGAAAATATGAAATACCGGTATTATATGAATATCAATTCATTTCAAAGATATTTAGTGTAATTAGAACGCACAATATTTTACTGTTGACATTACCTTTACAACAATTCGATTTTAACAGCTCAAGCAACGAGAAAACATACATATAAGAAGAAAAATTGAAAAACGGACTTCTTGTTGCCAGCAACAAGTCATATGTTTTGTATATGAATTTATCATTTTAAACATAAGCATTCTTTGATTATTTAAACGTTCGAGCGGTGCAAATGGTAGGCTATCCCAATTTACTAAATCTAACGACCCACCTTATTTTAGGTCTATTTCAGGCTGTAGTAGCACAGAGTGGTTGTGCACTCAGTCCGTTCTCTGTGTATAGACCTCCACATTCTATTAGGACGACGACCAGAAATTTAGCTCTCATGTTACAGTGTCCCGTCAATTCGTCCCAATCAATCATTGATTGTCTGCGACAAAAATCTGCAACAGAAATATCTATAACATATCCACAGGTAATGTATAAGGAGTTATTTGCTTTTTCCTAATGGTGAAGATTTAAATCATCTTTATAGTAAATTACCAGTTTATATAATTTACCTTTGACATTGAAGAAAAGACTTATCATTTAGCATCCAGATATGATCGCTGCATTTGCACCTCGAGTGGATGGCTATTTCCTACACGACACACCCGAAAAGCTGCTGCAGAGAGGTGAATTCAACCACAACGTTAATGTTATGACAGGGTTCGTTCCAAACGAGTCGGCAGATGAGATTCCAGATGATTTTAATGCAAAGGGTGGATATGACGTCACCCAGTACAACTCCTTAGTAACTTCCTGGAGCAGACGATTTCTCAATAGCGATCACGTTAGATCTGCAGTCACGTGCTTCTACACACCGTCCGAGAGTGACGACCAAAAGAATGTGCAGACTTATATGCAAGTAATACACCTACACTTATATCTTAAAGAAGATGCGTACTTTTGAAAAATAGAAATCAATTTGTATATAAGAAAGTTACAACTTGTAGTTGAAATCCGATTACGGGTACATCATACCTCACATACAAATGGCCACTCAACTTAATCACAGAGGGACAAATACATGGCTTTACGCTTTCAATTACCACTCTCAAAATTATCCCGAACCTAGTTGGATGGGTAAGAATGTCGTAGTGACTATTTATTTATTCTATGCAAATTATAATGCAATGAAGTTACATTTTGTATCATATATAGAACAATAAATGTTTGTATGTTGTGGTTCTAGGTATCATTCATGCATCTGAGCTCTACTACTTGTTCGGGACACCTCTGTTTCATTCGGAAGCATGCCCCGGCGATCAAAATGTCACCTGCCCCCAAATCTGGACGTCATATCAACACTGGGACGACCTAGATAGGGAGATCAGCGAAAAAGTTATCCTGCTCTGGAGTAGCTTTGCCAAGATGGCGTAAGTTCTCAGTTTTAAACTTATCTTTCGTGTTACTTAAACTGCTTAACACATATTCTTTCTGCACACTACTGTTCTCTTTACACAGGGGCAGCAACCAGACTACAATATCACTACCTATTTGTGACCATTGGAACGTTTTTGGTTCAAACAAACAATATTTAGAAATCGGGAATCGTGTGAAGATACAAAATTACCCAAAGCATCGGGAGCTATCTCTTTGGAACAGATTTGATTATCTAGACTTTTATGCTAATCCCAGCGGTAACTGCCATACATCGCAAGAACCGGTAGTCGGGTAGAAAGAGCTAGGTCACAAAACAAATTTGACATATATCTTTATCATGGTCTTCAACAAACTTTGATTTTCATTAGGTATTGTTGTCTATATATATATATATATATATATATATATATATATATATATATATATATATATATATATATATTCGAGTGAGAAAATGCACATAAAAAAATTAATAAATTACTTAAACTTTGATTTGTTTTGATAATTACATGTACCAAAAACATCAACAACAAAACTTTTTTAAAAAGCCCTTTTTGTGTTTTGATATTAAAAAAGATTAAGATACTTTGTAATTTTACAGTAATCAAAACCAGTTTAGATTTTTCATTCCTGCCTGCTCCTCTTAATATCCATTCAATTGCCTTTTGATTCCAATTTTTAAAAATAGGTGAGAAAAACAATTCAGAAAAAATTCGAGCACAGTATATATATAAAAAAAGAACAGACAAAAAAATCTGGTTCATATACAGAGCCCAGTAACGTGTCACGTGTAATTCCCCACGCTTCATCAAATAGTTATAATTACACGCCAAAGCGCGTTTACCACCATACTCCCATTTTTGCTATTCAGGGCTGGTTTTTCGAAAAAGAAAGTGAGTTTTTAATTAATTTCACAGTAATTACTAATCAAGTAAAATCAACTACAGTTTAAGGAAATCATCTCCCATGTTTTGAAATACCAAAGAAGTAAGCAGTTAATTTGGTTAATTTCGTATGTGCAGATCTAGAGGGGGTGGGGAAGGGTCCGGAAAGGTTTCCTTAAATAATTAAAATATTTTTAATTAACATAGTAAATTTACATAGTAAGATTACCGCATATATGCCTCGGACCGCCTTTTTGAAAATTTAGATATCCCTGGGAACACCACCCCTCCCCAATGGATCCGCAAAATCTTGTGGCGACAACATCTCTTTTATTTTAGATCAAGACATGGAATACTCACTACTAGTAGTTAGTATTTATAGTCTTATTTCACTTTAAATGTCCGTTCTACAAATTTGAATGCCTTTCAACCCATCGACCCCCTCGAATTCACACCATTAGTGGTGCTGGCGGATGGGGGTGTTTTGGTTATGAATGAGACGTAAGCTATATAAAAGAAGAACCATAACATGTGGGAGTTATAGCTTGTAATTATTTGCATTGAAATTCTTTAACTTTTTTTCCAGGATAATATTTATCATAATTTAATATACATTGGGTTGTTCCGTATTTAAAAAAAAATAAAGATAGGCATAACAGGTATTTTCTCTGACTAGCAGCAGGGTTGGTTTGATTCTACTTTTGTATTTTAAAAGATGACAGATTTAGCTTAATTATCAAATGAATGACAGGCTTTGATAAAAATAATGTTTCCCTCTCAATATTTTTGATGCCTTTTGGACATTACCTTGTATTCTTATATCAAATTATAAATTGTCCAATGCAGAAAAAGAAAGGAACTCGAGGTCACAATAGATTGATTATGACAGAAAGAATGACAAATATGAAATAGAAAATATGCAAACTTAACGACGTCAAAAACTCGTTCTCACTCCATTATGATGAGACAAGGAGATAAAACGGTCTAAAACACCATATAAACAGAGTAAATGTAGAATCGACTTTTTACAGCCTGTGTATGAACCATTATTGACATGTTTGAGTGTAATGGGTAAGATACTTGTTTGTCTTACAATAAAAGTGAAAACTTACCTAAAAACGGAAGGACGAGCTATGAACATAACTATCTTAGTCGACTACTGACTAGAGACGTGCTATGACGTAATGTGACAATGCGTCAATTTGGTCTACTTGTACATACCTACTGATTTCAGGAAACATCAGCTACATGTATCTACAAACAAAACGAATTGTATGTAATCTGGTCAGTAAAAACGCGTTTTTACACTTTTCTTATGGTTTGCAGTTTGTTTTCAGTCCTAGGTTTGGTTTTTGCGTTATAAACTTTAATACTGATACATTTTATGCATGCAATACCTTGATAAGATAAAACAAAACCCAAAACAATTCTACCGTTTTAAATAAAAAAAAAAGTAATACATTAAAAATAAGCAACTATTTTCAATTCGCAATATAACACTTTTAAAAAATGATACTATACTAGATACAAGTATGTTTGTATAGTTTGTATAACTCACCCTTTGGATTCAGTAAAAAGCCCACCGAAACCGATTGGATAGACTCTGAATGAACGTTTTGTACATTCTGGTCTGACTGAGTTTATTCTTTTCTTTTTGCTCGAAAAGCAGTTGTATCTCTTTCTCTTCTCTTATATTTTATGACAGCATATTGATTCATTTAAAGTTTGTGTTATCAAAAAATAAAGGGTTATACGCACGTCCGCCTCTTATTTTTTAAAGAAGAATGGAGAAAAAGGAATGGTCTCTCAAAAATCAAAAGCAATTGTTTTTTAAACACCCTTAAGCTTGCATTAAAGATTGTATGAAATATAAAAAAGGTAAATAAAATCAATTTTAGCAAAATCTTTTTTAATATTTGGTGATTTCGTCTCAAAAGTGTCGTTCTGCTTTAAATACATATAATGAATGCTAATTATGTACAGAATACAATATGAAATAACCAAAAACATTATATTTACATATATAAACTTTAAATTAGGATCAACAAGCCAAGCTTACATGTTAGAAAACCATCGCAAGTTTTTTTCATAGCGCATGCGTAAACAGCCGATAGCAGAATGCGTAACGTCGATGTTGTAATGAGGTGATAGTGAACTAAAGAAACTAAATATTGAATAAAAGAACACTTGTCAAGACGATGAAGCATGTTTAGGTTAATAATTTTTATTATAATCCCCGCAAACAAAGTTTGGGGGGGGGGGGGTATATAGGAATCACTTTGTCCGTCCGTCTGTCTGTGCAATCGTGTCCGGTCCATATCTTTCTTATGGAGAAACATTGGAAGTTCTTACTTCACACAATGATTGCTTATGACATAAGGAAGTGTCATGACCTTGACCCAAGGTCATTCGGGCAAGGTCAAGGTCACTGGCAGAAAAAATACAAAAATCGTGTCCGGTCCATATCTTTCTTATAAAGAATTATTTGAAGTTCTAACTTCACACAAAGATTGCTTATGACCTAAGGGTGTGTCATGATCTTGACCCAAGGTCATTCAGGCAAGGTCAAGGTCACTGGTAGAAAAAATACAAAATTCGTGTCCGGTCCATATCTTTGTTATGGAGAAACATTGGAAGTTCTTAATTCACACAAAGATTGCTTATGACCGAAGTGTGTGTCATGACCTTGATCCAAAGTCATTTGGGCAAGGTCAAGGTCGTTGGGAAAAAATAATGCAAAATTCGTGTCCGGTCCATATCTTTCTTATGGAGAAGCATTGAATGTTCTTACTTCACACAAATATAGCTTATGACCAACAGTTTTAAAAAAAATAGAGCAGTTGTTATTTATAGAAAAATGGACGGTGAAATTGATTCATCCAATATTTTCTATAATTGGAAAAATACACGCATTATGATTTTTATCTTAGCGGGGGGTATCAATTGTGAGCTTGCTCACAGTACCTCTAGTTTTGCATTGGTCCTTTTAGTCCACATTACGACAAAAAAGCATGCGCAAAGACATAGTTCGAAATCCCCGCACATTTGCCGTTTTGCACAAACAACAGTAGAAGATGGTGTTATTCTGTAGGATTGAACTTAAATTAAACTCTGTTTAGAATACTACCTGTACGTTGTAATCGCGGCATATTGGTTCGCTTTGTTCTATTTTGGTAAAAAGCAACTCTATGGTTGTAACAAAATTGTTGATTTTAGTTCTGTTATTAAAAAAGGTGCATTTTAAATTTTTCAAAACAAAACCTTTAAAATTCTAATTATTGAATTGTTCCGGAATTTTTTTCTAATAAAAAAGGTTCTGTCGCCGGGAAAGACTCAATCTTACACCGACAACGCTTCCCTATCTATACTACTATATTAAAATACTAGTAATAGACTCGAATTTTTGGGCTTTAATACCGAGAAATCGGAAGAGTACTGTCTTTTGTTTTATATATATTTTAATATCATTGGTATTTGGAGATTACCAATTAGTTTTTATTTTTTCTCAATCAGGCTACGCTAATCAATAATCAACAAAATACCTGTAAAAAATCCGAAAATCGTCTTAATGTTTTGGATTTTACAATCTTGCGCATGCGCATTACATTCACACGTCATCACGGGATGCTCTTTAGTTTAATATGTTTTCACAATATCACATTTGCATGGATAAACTAAAATCCATAATACAAATTCGTGAAAATTTTCATTACAAATTTGCTATATATTCTGTTTATGAAAGAAAATACGGGAGATTACTCTAACTCAGTGCGTTTAATATGAAAAATTCCGAGAGTTCTGAATGTCAACATGGTGTGCAAATTTGATGTATCTATTTCGTAAATCCCCGACATAATATGCAATGTCAACCCGTGCACGCACGGGTCAAAGTCTAGTTATTTTAAATAAAGTATTCAAGATGTGGAATATGCATAATTAGTGTATTTAGATTTTAATTTCACTTTTGAAAGGCCGTTTTATCTTGATTTTTGTCCATCCACTTCCCCCATTCTGACTCTTCAGTGGTGCTGGTAGGTGCGGCGTAAACTGTATAAAAGAAGAAACATACTACATTGTATGTGGGAGTCGTAGCTTGAAATCACTTTCATTATTTGTTAAATTTCTTTAATATTCTTCTTTAAAAAATTGTTTTATTTTTCTCCTTAAAAAATAGAAGATATACGTAATAGGGAAAATTTGACTTGAAGCAGGTTGATTTGGTTACTCCTATTGCACATTAAAGATGACGGATTTTCCTTTATCATTAAAACGACGATATGCTTTGATATAAATATGTTTCCCCCAGGATATGTTGAAACCCGTTGGGCATATCTTTGTATTCTCAAATCAGATAATGAATTGTCCAATGAAGAACTTGTGAGATGAAATTAACTGAGACAGCAATAGGTTTATTGTGACAGAAAGAAGGACAACTATGAAACAGATAATATGCAAACTTTACCTCATATGTCAAGATATCGTTCAAAATTCATTCTGATGAGACAATGAAATAAAACGGTCTAAAACACCATATAAACAGAGAAGATGTCGAATCAACCTTCTACATTCTGTGTGTGTATTAACCATTATATTTGAAAGTAAACAATGCTTCAGTTTCCGAAATTGGTGGGAGACTTATTTGTTCTGCACTTGTCTTAAACAAGAAGGACGAGCTATGAACATAACCATCTTACTCAACTTCTGACTAGAAACGTTCTATGACGTAATGTGATCACGTTTCAATGCGATGTACTTGTACATACCGACTGATTTCAGTATATATCAGCTATCTAGCAGCACACCCGATCTTTATGAGATCTGGTCAGAGCACTTTTGCACTGTTCCTATGCTTTTCAGCAAAATGAAATAAGATAATGGTCTTTGGAATGTTGGTTGTAATCTGGTCTTGATATACAAAGACTACAGACGCGACAAAGACGAGATTGACAAATCGAGAACTTTTTTGAAACTGATTTACATAAAGGAATAGAGGCCGGCCAAAGGAGACTTGGCGAAGAACTGCCCTGAAAGACCTTGAAAGCAGAGGCCTGACCATTGAGACAGCACCTGGAGTAGCTGCAGACCGAGCCAGGTGGAAATCCCTTGTAGATGCCTCAAGCACCTGACGGCGCAGAGAGGATTGAACATGAACATGAACACTTGACATGAAGCTTACACCATGATAGACGATGCCGATCTTAGCTACATATATATTATTTGACCCATGACGTTTTACATTGATTGAAAAAGGTACTAATTTCTAAGTTCGCATGGTGTATATACATCGAAATAAAACTCACAGTTGCTTCGATAATACTGTGAACCATCGTCTTCACGAAACGATTCAATTGTGCTGGAGATTTCAGAATAACCCTACAATATATTCATTACATTTATGTTAACATAATATGAGAGAGAGAGAGAGAGAGTGAGAGAGTAAGAGTAATACCTGACAGTTTCCCGAGATCCAGTTATATGTAAACGACAGACAGGAGAAGGCTGTACACTCTTTAGCACACTCTCCAAGATCAGCCAGTCTTTCGTCAAACAAAACGTCGTCAGTGCCGTTATTTGTTATCACGGAAAGTCCTACGTATTCAGGGGATGACGAGAAATGCAACATTGAGTATTCAGTTATACTTTATACTTGTGATCTACCCGAAAATGGCCTTCAGTATTAATACTACGCCATTGATTGAGGTCAGGAAACGAAGGTAGCCATATATTTGGTTGAAATATCAAGGCATAAATATTTTTAACCATAAAAAATGAATACCCTTTCCTTGAGATTTTTAAAAGTTTACTTCATTGATAAAAGTAAATCATTAATTGTCAGACTCATGATAAATGACTGCCGTAGGTTGTTGATACTTAAACAATAAATAAAGGAAAAGCAAGAGTGAAAGGAATCTTAATTGACATTATTTTTCTAATTATACAGACAGTAAATTATACATAATTGTCAAAAGTATTTCTCGAGATACTGTTCATTTATTCATTCTTTATTTCTTAAAAGAGGCATGGTCACAATTTTGGTCAAGAATTATTTTTCCGAATTTAATGTTACAAGCGAGTTACAGAGCTCACATTTCTTTACTGTGTAAACAATGCTTTTGTTTACATTTTGAATGTGGAAGTGAAAAGTCCAATTTTAGACCTTAAATGTTTATTTATGTTCAAGATAATAAGAAGATAGACAAATCAGCTTGAAAAAGATTTTTTACTGGTATATTGAACCTAGGGCACGAGCCTTGTTACATAACAAAAAATTGTGAGCTCTGTATCTTGCATATAAATTAATGACTGACTCTCAAATTTCATTCATTAGAAATTTATAACTAATGCATTGTAAATGATAAAAACAGAAAAATAGAATTTGACCAAAATCGTGACCATGCCGTTTTAAGCTTTGCGGCTCATCAGATTATACAAATTAAACATAGTTAAGTACAAGTGAGTGTTTTACAGGAGACCATAGTACATACATAAATATGAAAAATGACATTAGTAAAGAGAAAAAGAATCAAAGGAAGCTCATTTTTGATGAGAACTTATAAATCAATGGTACGTATATAAATCAAAGCTTTTTCGACAGAGGATGCTTTTATCATCATTTTAAAAAAAAATTCATCAAATTTTATTATTAATTGTATTAATTAAAGGCCCTTTGATATAAAATCCTTATGTTAACAATACATTTGAGTCTGTAAAAGACGAATTATAAGCATGATTTTCTTACAAAACATAAACAAAAAAAAATATAATTCTTTAAAACCAAGAGAATTTACATTAATACTTTCAAATATTTAAGTATGGATTTTTGAAATTCAATGTGAATTCAATTTTGGCAAATGAGAAGAGAAATATTATTTAGAAACATATTACTTTAATGTTTATTCTATTGAAAGTTAAAATCAGATTAATTTGATTTTTTTTACAGCTTATCACAAAATCGGCATACCGCAAACACTCGATTTTAACAATAATGATGAGAAAATATGCAAAAATTTGGCATAAAATTCCTAGATTAAAATTGTTGGTAATTCATTTCGTTTTATGGTAAGAAATAATCATGTTCAAGTATAAACCATCTCCAATAGTCATGCTAATGGTTTTCCAACCAAAATATATCTGAAAACCTAAGAATTTACCTGGGTGTTTATAAAAAGAGAAGAAACAATATAGGAAAGAATGTTTGTCTGTAAGTGAAATTGAAAAAAAACCTGAAATTGCTTACTTGTGTCATATAAGCAGCTAATTTAATTCTTAAATAAAAAGGGGCGTGCGATGTTTACTACATCTCTTTATAATGTTGTTCTATCGCAAACTAAATAACAAAAGTACAGAAAAGTAGATCGTGTTTGATATCTAATTTAAATTAGATAAAAAAATATTTCAAAATATTAGAATAAAGATAAAACAATACATTTGAGAATATGTACTTACTTTGTTTAAACAAGAATTTAAGACTATTTCAACGAATTGGAAAGGAAATTTTTAAAAAGATTCTGCTATTCTTAAATCATAATTTTACAAATCTCAGTGAAACCTGTTTATATAGTTTGTATAGCTCACCAGTCGGATCAAGTAAGATCCCCAACAAAACCAACATGAATGGACTATGGAGGAACATTTTGTACACCGTAGTCAACCTGTAGTTTATCCTTTTCTTTGCTCGAAAGGCAGTTGTATCTCTTTATTTATATGACAGCATAGTGATTCATCAAAAGTTTAAGTATTGAAAAAATAAAGGGTTACGCAAGCCTGCCTCTTAGTTTTAAAGAAGAATAGACAAGAAAGAGTGGCCGTACTGTGATCAAATGTATTTGCTCATTAAACACCCTAGCTTAAATGTTCGTGCAAAGATGGTCGATTACATATTATGAAACAATAATAGGGTTAAAATCCATTTTAACTAAAGCTACTTTTATATTTGATGATTAAGTTCAGAAGCATCGTTTTGACTTAAATACATTTGATGAATGCTAATCATGCACAGAATAAAAATAAAATCACCCAAACCTTATACGTTCATAAGCCCAAACTTGCTTGTTAGAAAACTTGGGGTTTCAGAAAATATGAGAGAAAACAATAAGTATGAGGATACAGGAAATCATCAAATTCTCCATCTTATTATCAACTTTCTTAAATTTGAGTAGTGTATGGGAGATTTCAATTAACTGTATATTACTGAATATTCATAATTATTATCCTTGCAAAGTTGAGGAACTTATGGTATTTTATTCACAGACAGATGACATTTCCATGAGCATAATGGTATTTCATTCAAATTGATTGACGTATAAAACATATTTTAAAAAAAACCAGTTGGTTTTGTAGTCGTTCTTTTGATTGTTTTTTACTATAAAAAGCTTAATAGCAGATTATTGATTTTAGATATTAAAAAAACTTGATATTTGAAAATTGTGGAATCAATAAATCCATGATTTAGTTGATCAAGTTCAAATACTTATATAAATGTAAAGAAAATATATAGTAAACATGATCGAGAACTTCAAGAATAATAATTAGTCTCAATATAGAATTAGAGGTACAGACAAAATCAATTTTACAATAAACAAAAATCAATTTTACAGGTACCAACCCACCTGACAATTTTCACAGAGAATAAATGTACACAATCATTATGTACAACCATCTTTCAATCTAACAGCATATATAGATTATCAATAAATACGTACATACATTCACTATCAAAGATTTTATTTATAGACAATACGAAAAAATATAATAAAGTCATGTCATGTAAATAAATAAATATATTAAAACTATATTCTTTACGGAGTGAATGTGATTTACTTAGAAAAGAGTAAAGCAGTACAATAAAAAAGATTTCAATAACTATTATATACAACACTTAAAGTGGCAATTTTATAATTTGAGAAGTACAATTCGGATTCTAATTATCACATGAATTTCAATTCACATAAATATAAATGTTACGTAAATTTCACGTTAATTCAGAAGGATTACATGCGTACAAGTCTGTTATTTATTATATCTTTTAAAAATATAGTTTTGAACCTTTGTTGAATGGACCGAATAAATGTGCCCCTTTTTATATTGATCAAGTTTAGACAAAATGGTTCTTAAAAAAAAAAAAGATTCAATGTCGTGCTATTATGATCTATAAAAAAATCAGTTCTTTTACATAGAGTATATACATGTAATTAATATAAACTTAGATTTAATCATAATGTGCAAATGTAAGGTTAGCCATTATGCGTACTATAACTGCCAGTATTGTTGATTATGCTACGTAGAAAATCATGCATTTTAAAAATCTATTGGTTGTTCTCTACATGTAATTTGTTTCTCAAAATAATCATCTAATTGGTATATATTTTATAAACATTGATTATGGTAAACAATTTTCGTATTGTGGCAATTAATAGTATATGAATCAAGGAGTGTATCGATGTGAAAAAGAATAATTATAGCCGAAATATCATATTTTTAAAAATTAAAGTATTTTTTCACCATCTATTGAATTTTATCCAGGTGCTGTTCAGAGTTCCTAGTAAAATTTTCCGTTTACGTATTTATTTCTAATCAGAATTAAATGAACAATCCTGTAAAAATGAGACGCTTGCAAGTTTTTCACCATTGCTGCAAAGAAGTGGTTAACGATCTTTCAATCTTTTCGATCTCTTTGTGGTAGCGGGTGTAGCTAAAAGTGAAGAAAAAAAGAAGAAATTATTATTTTAAAAATATGAAAAAAAAATGAAATGGTCTTTTGCCTGCAAATTTAATAAAAGTATTTTGATCGTAATATTTCAGCATTCGATTTTATGTGCCTTGGATATGGAAAGTGTTATAAAGTAAACGTAGGTACCTTGGACTACATTTTATTACGAGAAGAAAATACGACTACAATCTCTTCACAAAAATAGGAACGGTTATACCTTTCTGTACATCGGTTAATTCAACGTCCCCAAAAAACGGAGAGTTAACTCAATAAATTCAACACAGTGTGACACAACTTTTAATAGGTTGTGAGGTAAAGGTGAGGTATTTTTCCCTTTTTGATGCCGAATATAAGTATAATATCCGTAATTTATTGATTGTGCGCATTAAGAACGACAAAATTTCAATAAATGAACATTATAGATAACACTCTGAATAAATATATATTTCTCCCTTAACCTTTTTAGCAAGACTCATTGCATAAACAATGGTCAGGTTATGGTTACCATGTTAAATCAACAACCGTTAAAATCGTTCTCCGCACAAAAATGTAGTTCCAATTTGAAAGAAAACGTAGAATGTGCATTATGCCATTTGGTCATTTTGAGTTTACATCTGCTATATTTAAACATTACACATTCTTCTCTTCCGACGTATTCTTAATACTTCGAGAGTGCCGCTATGTAAAGTTGCTGAGCGGAAAAGGTTGTTAACAATTGTAGCCAATCCAATAAATTGTTGCGGGAGTTGTTTTAGAAGCGTTACTTTACAAAAGCTAAGCTTAGCTGACCCTCGCACGATTTTTTAAATTTACGATTAAATTAAATTAAATTCATTATAGTGTCTCAATGTGACTATCCAGTTTGTAATAATGCCAGTCTATATCATGAATACGTTTTCAATACATATCAAATGAGCACGGATATTTTTGCTTTATGTTCTTTGATTTATGATATTGATAATGACGATTACGGTAATATTAAATGAGTGAAAGAGCTTCTGTTAAGAGTTGTTTAAGAGAATGATTAAGTTATACTGTGTGCAGTTTGTAATGAGAGAGAATTATTAAAATAGAGTACATGTCAAGTGTTAGTTTATGGCCTTTGTTTCAATGACGTTCATACATGTATCTCCCCACCCGCCGTCAAACATACAAAACTCTCACAATTTTTTGAGATTGTTATAATTGTTGTGATCAAAACTCCGCAGCCTAATAAATCGTCACCATATGCCCAAGTAAAGCTTAGATAAATGGAAGAGAGAATTTAAATCTATTGGGTCATATTTGGAGTAAATGCTCAAAGTATTATAGAACACCATTTTAAGTAAAATAAAAAAAATAATGAAATTAATAATCAAAGGTGATATGTCACTAGTATTTAACCCCGCAGTTTAATTCTGAACTTTGTAGCATTCTCCCTCTCTCTCGTATCACTGAAATTACATCTTATCAAAAAGACCATCAATTAATTTTCTAAGAATATCAATAGAATATCACTAATTTAAACTGAGGTCTATAATTTGAATATAGTTTATATTAAATTTCAGATTTCCTTGACTCCGCCTTATCTAGTTTCGTGGTTGTGTAAAAAAAACTTACTAGTCACGGGCGGGCGAGGTTTATAAAAATACTGAGCTCCAATAACGTCCTCCAGATTAGGGTCATGTTTATCCAATATTAAAATGTGTCCCTAAAGAATACAAAATATAAATATTGTTATACAACTGTTAACACTTTGCTTTATTCATAATTAAATTATTTATCATACTAACCAATAATTTTTCAATTGTAGTTTGGGCAATAATCTCCTTTTATTTACATTTTCAAAAATAGTTACAGGCTATTTATATACATTTTTTTTTTCAAATAAAAGATTTGGAAAGCCTACACATTCCAGTACATGTACATATATATTCATTAAAAAAAATTATATAAATACATGTAGTCCTCTCTCTCTCTCTCTCTCTCTCTCTCTCTCTCTCTCTCTCTCTCTCTCTCTCTCTCTCTCTCTCTCTCTCTCTCTCTCTCTCGTCACACAGAAGTTTATCGAGCCCATTCCAAAATATTTCAGAAGAAAATAAATGTATTATTATCATGACGACAAACTTTTATTTAGAATTGTTATTGCAGATGTACCTACCGTGCACTGATTTAGGTCCAGATTAATCGTAAAGGATAAACAGTCGGGCTCTAGATGACACAGTTTCGCACACTCTCCCACATTTTCTGCATATTTTGGAGCAACCCAGGTGTTCAGCGATGACTCTGTAACCCCGCGGCCTACCAGATCTTCAGAGGATTCGAACACGTCTCTAGCAAAAACTACTCACCCAACGAATGGTGAAATTAATACAATGTTTATTTATTTATGATATTGCATTTAAAACGATATATTTAAGACTTAATCTGCTGAATTTCGGGGTTTATTTTGTGGCTTTTTGTTTTGTTTTTGTTATTTTGGGTATTTTAATAAAAAAAATACCAATGATGAAGAAATGCTCAAAAGGGAATAGGAATACTTTTAACTTGAATTACCATTGGCGTACAAGATAAAAAAGGAGAAAGAAATCCTAATCCAGAGATTCATTGTAACTCCCATGAACACTGAGAATCTTATGACTCAATTCAAAGGCCTATCGTTCTTTTGCACTTATTATTTTAGTTTCCGTTTACACATGCGTACATAGAGATATTAACAATTTATAGTTGCACATAACTTATGTCAAAGAATTGTTTGCTTATATCGATGCATTATTTAAAACTGTTTACAAGATTTACAAATAAAAGTAATTATTGCATAGATTTTCCTTGTCTCGGAAATTGATTATCCTTTATCAAACAAACCTTTTATTATTCCTTTTAATTAATTTTTTTTTCTTCAAACACCAAGTGGGATTGGGATGATGTATCCACAGAGAGAGAGAGAGAGAGAGAGAGAGAGAGAGAGAGAGAGAGAGAGAGAGAGAGAGATTTACAATAAAATTAATATATTTATTCGAGTTAATTTGACGCTACCTTTAATGTTATTGGCGATAATTAAGACATTTTTCATGTTGTTGTTTTGATGTCAAATAAAGTATTTTTCCTTATTAATATATCAAATAAATCCATTCACAAGGTATCAAACCCTTTATTCATACTGCTATATTTATTTTTGTGATAATTATTTGTGTTAATTATGATGTTATCAAAATCCGTTTAAAGATCAGTATTACTGCTAGCATATCAATATAACTCCTAAATATCCTAAGCAATCAAATGCTGAAACAACTGTTTTTCAAGTCTCTTTATTCTAAAATACCTCTATTGTCTTGTTTATCTTCAAAATACACTTCTGATGAAGCAATATGCCATTTCAAAGTATTTGCTATTCTTTTAATCCCTCTTATTGATAGTAATAATGTACATAGTGATATACAAGTAAATAACAATAAGTTAAATACCTTGAATAACGAGAAAGCGTTTTGCTTGGTGATTTATTCATTATAATGTTTTGACACACTCTCTTATAAACAAAAGCTGAGACAGGTAATTCAAATATATCATTATATGTTTGCTTCAAAATAGGATTATTTAATTCATCATGGAGTGACCTGTCCGCCACTAGTGGTAGTGGTTTCTTGGGTGACCTATCCGCCACCGGTGGTAGTGGTTTCCAGGGTAACCTGGCCGCCAACAGTGGTAGTAGTGGTTTCTTGGGTGACCTGTCCGCCACCAATGGTAGAAGTGGTTTCCTGAGTAACTTGTTCGCCGCCACGAGCCTCTTTTTGAGGACCCCCTCCTTTCTTTGTCGTTGTGGTGGATGGTATGGGTGTTGTTGGCGGTGTTGGACTGTACGCTGAATGACACGATTGTAATCAATAATCATATGTTTGATAAAAATGATTGCTTACGGGTCAAAGTGACTTGTATATAATAAAAATGTTAATTGAACTTCTTTTGACTTAAACCTACTTATGCTGTAGTAATACTGTGATCCTAAATCTTCGTTGAAAGATCCTGTTTGACGGTCGAAAATCTCAGGATGGCCCTGCATATAAACCAAAAGACATCATCGTTAACCAACATTAATTCAAAGTTTAAAGTTTTACCATGAATAATTTTTATTGTGATTTGTACGAATAATTCGTCTCATTTTCTGTTAGCAGTCTAAATTCAGTTTATACTTGTATGACGTTAGTTATTTAGTTATTTCTATAGTAACGCATTATTAATTCATAGGGAAACTGTAGTAAAACTTTGGTAATGAGTAGAGGATAAGAGAGACGATCAATAGATACCCGGCAATTCCTGGTTATCCAGTTGTAAGTGAATGACAAACAGTCTTTGTTCAGTTTACACGTTTTGGCACACATTCCCATGTCATCAGCGGTGACCACAGACCACAGGTCATTTTTACGGACAGACAAACCGTGAAAGTCAAGAGAGGACTCGTAAACATCCCAGCAGTCAACTGCAATTGTGAACATAGATCAAGTGTGAAACCACTCAACAACACAAATGATTTCAACATAACTGTTTTGCTGCTATTTTGTAGAGTAAAATCAATTTGATGAGATGGATAAAATGCAATTAATCTTTGGTAAAGAATTATGTTAAAACATGATATATTTTAATGTATTATACTCAGAATTGATATTATAATTCAAACATATTTCTCTTTTATAAGCAAAATCTAAGTATATGCTCAATAACTAAAATATGCAACATTGATTGAATCCTTCCAAGGTCTTTAACCTAGCCATTTTGACTGCTTGCACTTTTAACATAGGTATATATAAATTGACATCTATTTGTAAAAGAAAATCAAAATTTAAACATACAATGCAAAACTGTGCTAAAACGTTTTTTATGCTTACCAGACGGATTGCATAAAATCAACAGAAAAAAGCCCAGATAAGTGGACATGTGCAGCATCTTCTTCATGGCACAAGACTGAAAAATCGACTCTACTTTCGATACATGCTAGTTAAACAAACATATTTTAGAAATCATTAAGTTAATACACTTACAGCTACCATATTGATTTAAAATAAAAGCATCATCATACATACAACAATAACTTGTATCAATGCCGACAGAATCCAAGTGTTTAAAATTCAATAGCTTTGACTATGCCTTGGTTCGACAAATACTTTTATCTTCGGCTGATGTATGTTTTAATCGATGTACACATAGTTTTTTTTTATGGTAAACTATTTTGTTTAGAATCACAATCATCAGATTGGCGTACATTTAATATGGTTTAGTTCCTTAAAATACTCCATTTTGTTCATGTTTCTTTTATTCGCCATTCCGAATTGTTAACAGTACTGTTTGGCTAATTTCATGTCATTTTTAGTTGTTGTTAATATCTTTTGATACCTTTTTTTAAAACAACATCGATATCTTTTAGAATTAAATACAAATACCTTCCTTCTGCATTTCTTAATAACATTATGAGTGGATATATTGATCTGTGTGTATTTTTAACAATTATGCCTTTTGGCAATCTTGGGTTTTTTTCGTAACGAATAATACTTGATAATTCACTGCACAGATGCTTGTGAAATTGCAGCTAGTTTGATTGTCACATTTATGTTGCGTCGTAATTTTTATTATCAGATAATACTTTGTCGTATGTATGCCAATATTTCGTAATGTGATACTTCTTTCAATATATGCTAATATATTATTGCAGGATGACATTTCGCCATTTTATACTAAAAATTTAATATTTTATTTCCTTATGCTTTCATGTTAAATACTGAAATCTGATT
This sequence comes from Magallana gigas, assembly GCF_963853765.1. Classification (NCBI taxonomy): domain Eukaryota; kingdom Metazoa; phylum Mollusca; class Bivalvia; order Ostreida; family Ostreidae; genus Magallana; species Magallana gigas. Next base: position 47,893,588 of record NC_088855.1, read on the forward strand.
GGTTTAGACGCAGTTAATAATCCGTTTTATTACCCTCAGCGGTAGCAGCTTACTTGGCAACAGGTAACATAACGAATTGTTATATGCGCGTAAATTATGCGCCTTCGGTTCGACGTAGAAGTCATTTCTATAAAAAAAAAACCAGTATTTTTTTTAAATCAAGACATTCAGTTTAATAAAATAAATAGTACCTGTTTGGGAGGATAACAGTTGAAATGGACACTCTTCGAAAACCGTTGTCAACCTCCGATTCGCGTCGGTTGACAGTGGTGTTCTCGGGGTGTCAATTTCAACTGTTTCCCTCGAAAACAAGCACTATTTATATAATACAACATTATATGACTATACGTTTTTGTGACTATTTGTTAATCATTCATTATGATGGTACTTTGACTTATATGACGATTCTTCATTATTCGATGATACTTTAGCATTATATGCTAAGAGTATGTCTTCGTACGCTGATACTTCATTCTGTGATAGCATTTTGGCATTTTGTGATGATACATTAATTAAGTATAATGGTTTTTTGTGAAACTTTTACGCCATATACTAATAATTTTTTTAATTTTTAAAACCAACAAATTCATATTGTAGGACACAGGCTCCCTTTCTTAACGAGACCAAGTGTAATCATTTTTATCTTAGATATATTGATAAAATACCTTGCATGAAATTTACTACTTTATCAATTACTTATGGATTGAAAGACTACGGGTTTGATAATGAAGTGCTAATTGGGATAAGTATTTATTCTTGAATAATATTCCAAAGTTTTAAAACGCATTTGTCGTTTCACTACATTGACATAATCATTTTCTGATTTATCAGGAATATATAAAGGTATATGGATTTTTTTTTCATATGATACATGAGACATTATTTAAACGACTCTTCAGTGATTACGTTCGGTGTTTTCCATCAGTTCTGGGCTTGTATAATTGATTCTTAATTGATTATTGCATAAACGTCATAATTATTATTTATCCATAGCAAATAAATCCATCAACTCTCAAATAAAAGGACCGGGGTTCAGGGGTTTCTAAGGGGTGCGCTAAATATATCTTCGACTTTATTGAACATGATTCCGGTAGATTGCACGAACTTTTTGTTTTCTGTTACCCATGGCGACCACAAATGAAAGTTTTATGATCGTTTGATATGCTGTTGTATTACTGATACTTTTTAGGCCGAGACTAATTATTTTTATCAAACATATTTTGAAAAACATTTTGATAAAACTTTTTTAATACTACATCAATTATTTAAAGATATGAAAAGCTATGTATTGACCATACCGATTTTAAGGAATCGTCTTAAAGATTATGCATTCTAATGAATTTGTTGGAGAACACCTCATTTTAAAAAATGTTTCCGTACTTTTTCGTTTTTCTGCTATTTGGATTTCGTTTTCTTTCGAATTAATGAAAACTCTTGCGAAATGTCACTGAATGAAATTGGTCCAAGAGAATCATATTAAAGATATTGGAGAAGGAAAACTAATTAGAGAAATTATATACAATTCTTTATATAAAATTCGTTTGATGCAAGGTGGAAACTGTATTAGGAAATAATTCGTGACATTCCCATGTGTGCTAGGTAGTCATATTTTCTCTTTAGTATGCGCAAAGTGATGCACAAAAATGCACTAAATCATGATGTGTAGCCATTTGTGCAGAAATCGATTGATAAGAGAATTGAGCACAATAGTTTTTAACAAATTCATATGACAAATCAGTCGACTTTTTATATGATGATAACATGCCATTATTGTACAATTTTTGTTGCCAGCTCACATGCACGTGTGTTACGTAAACATTAAATAAAATATTAGGTAAAACAAAAAGAGAGATTCTAACACTCTTCATTTTAATTCAGGTGTCGCTCCCAACTTTGCATTTATAGTGTCTGCGTGTCTGAAGATACATGTGATAACTGTGAGAAGAGGTATATTTATCAAACGTAAAATGCAATGCGCACAAAAATCATGGTTGTGGTTTTAACGATATTTATTGATATTTTACAATAGCAGGTACATGTATTTGGCATTAAGTACAATAAGATTGGGAAACAAGCCAAAAGGCTTTTACAAATCCCTCTCTTAGATAAGAAAAAATATGAGAGGTGCAAATTACATATAAGTGTTACGAAATTTATTTCTCACATCCCAATACACATTCCCTATTGCAACAAAAGTCCACATACACCATATCAAGAAGTGAATTTCCGTTTAATACATCGCATGATGATCATTCGCTGTGTACTAAGATATTTTATTCATGTATTCTTTGTTTACAATTACCAATCAATGTCGAAATTATCGGCGAGAAATTATCCCGAGTTTCCTCGACGATTCATTTGGTTTTATTTATATTTCCATGCATCATTTAAACCCTTTCGTTTCATTAATTCCTCAATCACAACTCCCTCTATTGCCTTTCGATAATACATATCGTCAAAACGCCGTTATTCACGTGTTTCAGTTCTCCCATCTTGTTTACTGCTTTCCCCATAACGGCGGGTTTGTATAGCATGCGGTATGACGTCATAAAGGCCGAGCCCGATGCCTTAAATAACGAGCTCAGCTGTTTGCACGGCAGTTGGTTTGATCTGCCACGGCAGATCAGACGGTCGAGTCCACATCTGGACAACATCCACACACTGGAAATGACCGTGGAAATTTCCCGTTGGGTAAATGCTCAATAATTTAGCAGTGGGAGCTGATGCAATAACCTTTTATTAATCAATTTATTATATTTAAGTATATAGGCTACAGGGGAAAGATTGTATAGGAACGGGACTCCCGCACGGTTAAGTGGGATATTTAGAGCTATATTTATTAAGGGTTTTGGCTATTTGTAATATTTGTATTTTAATCCCATCAAGTTGGGAATTAATTTATGTTATATTTACACTCCCAGAGTCTTGGGACTATCCTCGTTTAATAAACTGAAATATCTATATTTTATTTGAATCCTGACTTTGAGTTTTCTTTGGTACCAATATACAGATTTGGGAGACCCACAAGTTGCGTTTCACAACATCCCGGGTTATATATAAAACCCAAGTTCAATAAATTATAATTTATAAGCGGGACAGTTTTAAAAACGCAACATTGGTGTCAGAAGTGGGATAGTTTAAAAACGCAACATTGGTGTCAGAAGTGGGATAGTTTAAAAACGCAACATAAGTATGATTAAATAAAGAATCAGAAAGCTCATATAAAAGAGGAGAAAAAGACATCCAATATATATATATATATATCAATCACAAGTAGACATTTTGACATATGCATTAGTTTGAGAGTTGGAATTACAAGTGCATTTATTTTTAAACTAGTGAGCTTCCCAACCCACGAACGTATAACTACATGTTACACTATAAGGAAAACTATACAATTATGTTCAGAACAATTTGAAGTAAAACACCAAAGGAAATACATGTATGAAATACATCCCTGTATAAATATATCCTAGATGCTTTTACATATTTAGAGAATATAATTAAGTAGAAATAGTGTCGAGGTTACACTAGGTACCCTGAAATCGTTTACTGTCGATGATAAATTTTTGAACCATATAAAAAATGTATTTATTATCATTATCGCTAAGATTGGGAGACCCAAAGAGTAATAGGTTGCCATTTGTTGAATATCGAAGTTTGTTAATCTTGGTTGTGTTTAGAATGATCTCTTTAATTGTTTCCTATATTTTTAGATCGTGTCAGCTAAATGATTTTAGAAATAGAAAACTGGCTAGTGGTTACAAGAGTGGTCAAGACGTAGAGAGACCTACCAGTAAATTGAAGTTTTAACACATCCATGCATATAGAACTTCAAAATTGGTTAAAATCGTAACATCTGTTTCTTCTAGCCACAATCTTAAGTATATAACATTTTTTGTTTTTCGCAGATTAAGTGGATGTTTGTTAACCAAAAGTAATGATAAGCTTTGAATTGTCAAAGATTTTCTTTCTTACCATAATCCCCAGAAATGGTGAGAAAAAAAAACCCTAATTCCCAAAATCATGAAAATGGTGAGATAAAAAAACCTAATTCCCAAAATCATGAAAATCCTATTCCGTGGGGGGGGGGGGGGGGGGGGGATCTCCTACTCTTCCAAACCAAAAAATCTTTCCGGCCATAACATTTTTTTCCCCAAGTCATGAACATCCTAATCCGTCGGGAGGGGGGGGGGGGGAGTATACCTATAGTTCCAATAAACCAAAAAATCTTTCCTACCAAATTCTCTTTCTTTCATAAATAACGAAATTCCTAATCCGTGGAAGGGGGGGGGGGGGGGGGGAGCTAGTATGCCTTGACTCCAACTTCTCAATATTTCAAACGTACATTAAGGAACAATTTTGTTTCCTGCGAAAAAAAGTTTGCGGGGGGGGGGGGGGGGGGGGGGGGCTGAACCCTCTATTCTGCTATGTGCCAAATGGTTAGGTCTAAATTAGCAAAAAAAGTGGGGGGGGGGGCTAAGCCCCCTAGCCCCCAAGGTTCCTGACGCCTATGATAATAGTTCCCTGAACAAAAAATAAATCACAAACACGTCTACTCGAAAAAGAAGTTGGTACTTATAAAGCTTTCAAAGTATTGCATTTCCTCGTATAAACTATATACATTTAAAGGCCGAACATTTTTACCGGGTGGTAAATCTCAGGTGAGGGCGGGGCTTAATTATTAGAGAGGTGAAAGCCTCCGGGGCTTGCAGTCTACCGTGGTCGTAAACGCTGCTAATCGCTATACACAGGAAGCAAATTAATACACAGGAAATAAAGAATTAGTCAGAATTGGTCTTAGTTTAAATATCTTATTGTTCTAATGACCATACGAAGCGATTTTATACGGAAATGGTATGTGTTGTCCGAATTTTCTCTAAGCACACGTGTGTAATGCACAATTGAAAAAATGCAGTAAATTAATTCTGCTATAAAAGCATAACTCAGTACATTGTGTTTAGCGCTTGACATTGTTTAAAAACTTAATTTTAACAATTATAATAGTATAAGAAAACCATACGATCAGTATTAAAGAATGTGGAATATAAAGACAGCCATTATACGATCGACAATTAATGGAGTTCGTTTTCCATGGAGTGACGTTTACATGCACCAACTTCCAACTGAGTGAATTACCAGTAAATATAGCTTTAGTAGCACTAGCACAGTGTACGTTTGTTGTAAAAAGAAAATTTTATGTTTTGGAGCTGTCCATGCATTTTCGCGGAATTTATTCGGTCACACACATTCATTGACAAAATAATTCAAATATAAATTGTGCGTATTTTCAATCACTGAATAATTATTTTTCATAATCAGTTTTAATACTGGTAATGTTTAAAAATCAATTTTCAATTTTAATACATGACGGAAGATATCAAAGATAACGTTGTTAATTGCTAGTCAACAGAAATCAGCGGACCTGGCAAGATCACGCTCGGACGATCACGTCAATCAATTTGGGTGCTATTGTTTCAAACTTGATTGACAAGCGGCATCATTTTGAAGTTTGTACAGGTAAAAAAGGGGGCGTTTGTAAAATGTTCGGCCTTTAACCTTTCTGTAACCCAGCGACTGTCAGTCCGAACACCAAAGTAAAAATTCATGACAACTTTTCTTTTCTCAAATTTGGTAAAAATATCAATAGAATGAAGTAGCAAAATATATGTATAATTTACAGGAAACACCCGGTTGGAAATAAGTTCATTAGATATACTTAATTAGATAGCACAGAACACCGGGGGTTCTGTACACAAGGCTGAAGCTACCAACCACTAACAGCAGCCACTAACCCCGTAGAACCTAGCAGCCAATAAGGAAATTCATCAAGGTACTGAGAATTCTCGAACAGAAAATTATATTTTACTTTATTATGAATTAATATCGAGACGATTTATTCATGAATAATTTCTCTGAGCATTGACAGCTTCGGAGGCAGTAGAGCTAACCTAGATAAAATCAACAATGCGTTTGTGTCTAATGATTTCTGTTCAATATCGGTATTTGTCTATACATTGATCTAAATTTTGTCTAAAAATTGATCCCCATGTCTGATCACTCTTCTCCAAAATTAACATGCATCGATAATCATAAAACTCCTCGTATTGTTACGAAAATGGGAGAGTCAGACATCTTTCATTGTGATTTTATTCTCATCCAAAAATCAGCATCAATCGCACAGAAAAAGGTTAGAAATCTGAAGATGAATTAAGGAATATTTTGTGTCAGCCATATTTTGAAGTGAACCTTCAAGAAAATTTACAAGAGACTAACTAGCTCACCCGAACATTGACATTTTTTAGCACTACACAATGATATAGGGGTGAAAAGTCGTTCCAGGGCAGTGTAGGGGACCTATTGGGCACTATTTCCCGCTCTCATTTGGGCTGAAGAAGTACCACCAAGTGGTTTCCAGGGGTTCGGGCTCATTTCAGGGCTTCATATCTGACTTGAGTTTGATCACAAGAACTTGGAAACACTAGGATTAGGTAGAGGACCTCAGGAGGTGGTCATAATATGCGTTAGAGGGCATGAAATGCTCATTTTTTCATAACAAGAGGCCAATTGGCCTTAACGGTCACCAGAGTAGCATATATCCAATACACAAACTTGTCATGGAGTCTCATATATGCATCTAATTAATTAGGTTTCATACTGGAGTAGAAAAATTATAAATTTGTAATGACAACCACATTTAATTCAAAAAGAACTGTGAAACCTATAATTTTGGTGAAAAACTAAAAGATCTGGTCTACAAAATAATGAATTTAGTTTTCCTTTCAGGTGTGTGGGGGTAAAGAAGATAATGTTTTAACGTTATATGCAATAGCATCTATACATCCATTTTGGCCCTGCCCTATAGTCAAAACCCATACCCCAGGGGACATGAAAATTAAAATTTCAGTAGAGGACTTCCTGGTAAACATAATTATTAGTCGGTTTTTTTATACAGATGTGTGAGAATAGAGAAGAAGATTTTTAAACATTATATGCATTAACACTTTATTGCCATATTGCCCCCCCCCCCTCATGTCCTGAACCCCTGACCCAGGGGCCATGAATTTCACAATTTAGGTAAAGGAGATTGTGGATATCATAACCATGTATTCAGTTTTTTGCCCACATGTGTGGGAGTAGAGAAGAAGATTTTTTAAGATTTAAATCATTTTTACTATATGGCCATATTGGCCCCACCCTAGAGCATGAACACCTAACAAAGGGGTCATGAATTTCACAATTTTAGTAGAGAGCCTCATGGACATCATAATCATGCATTTAGTTTTTAACAAATATATATGGGAGTAGAGAAGAAGATTTTCCAAGATTTAATACATTTTGACTATTTGGACATTTCGACCCCACCCTAGAGCCTGAACCCCTGACCGAGGGGTCATGAATTTCACAATTAAAGTAGAGGGCTTCATGGACATCATAACCATGCATTTAGTTTTTAACAAATATATATGGGAGTAGAGAAGAAGATTTTCTGAGATTTAATACATTTTTACTATTTGGCCATATTGGCCCCACCCTAAAGCCTGAACCCCTGACCCAGTGGTCATGAATTTCACAATTTAGGTAGAGGGCTTCATGGACATCATAATCATGCATTTAGTATTTAACAAATATATATGAGAGTAGAGAAGAAGATTTTCTAAGATTTAATACATTTTTACTACATGGCCATATTGGCCCCACCCTAAAGCCTGAACCCCTGACCGAGGGGTCATGAATTTCACAATTAAGGTAGAGGGCTTCATGGACATCATAACCATGCATTTAGTTTTTAACAAATATATATGGGAGTAGAGAAGAAGATTTTCTAAGATTTAATACATTTTTACTATATGGCCATATTGGCCCCACCCTAGAGCCAGAACCCCTGACCCAGGGGCCATAAATTTCACAATTTTGGTAGAGGGCTTCATGGACATCATAACCATGCATTCAGTTTTTTCCTCACTTGTGTGGAAGTAGAGAAGAAGATTTTTGAAAATTTGGCTTTTTTTGTATATTGGGCCCCGCCCGTGGCACCCCAGGGGTGGTAGAGCCATAAATTTCACAATTTAGATTCTTCTTACCATAGAGATGCTTCACACCAAAAATGGTAACGATTGGCCTGGTAGTTTTCAAGAAGAAGTTAAAAATGTAAAATTGTTAACGCACGACGCACGACGCACGACGACGGACGAAGACCAATTGCAATAGGTCACCTGAGTGACTCAGGTGACCTAAAAACGAGTCAGTGTGCAAAGAAGGATATCTACTATATGATCTTATAACATCAAAATATTTAACTTAAAAAACTATTTCCTTGTAATTGTGTCTTGTGTCAATGGCAGAAATCTTCCTATCGACACGGAAATGTACATACAATGTAAATGGTTTGACATATATGTTATATACCACAGAGAATTTTCTTTTTTCTAAGATTGAAACATTTAGGGAATTTTGCTGAATTTTAATTCTACCAATATTTCTCATGCTCAAAACTAACAGTTATACAAAAGATAAACCAAAATATGTTAATGTTGGCATCAATTGACGCCCGATAAATATATAAATCAAATAGAAATCTGTTCATTTTATTAGAATAGAATGTACATAAATGTTGAAATTGATATGATTGTAAAATGATTGATAAAATACGGGTATTGTGTGACAATACTGGATGCGAAAAGAGGTGACATTTTTTGAATAGTTTTAATTCATAGAAGAGACATTCATTATCTTAAAAATAAGATTGTGATTTCCAAAGTTCTAATTTGACCCAACAATCAAGAAACTAAACAAATGGGCATCATTGGCAATAAAGCTGCTAAGATCAACCTTATTCGACTGACGATCTATAGTAATTTGCTCAGAACCTATCTGGTAAAGAAAAGTTCATGATCTCTTAAATCATTTTTGGTCACGTGTACCAAGAGTTCAAAAATCAGCAACAAACAAAAAACAAAACCTACATTCTAAAAATTCTTCTGAAAAGTAAAAGTATTTGGTATACAACATTCGTCAAAACCTATTCATTTACGCATGAATAATACCAGTCTCTTCCAAAATAATTTGTTCCCGTTAGCATTTGTAGTCCATTCGACACTTTCAGCTTCTTTTAACAATGTTTTAAGAGCTATTGTGAAATGTTTGGAATCTATATCATTCAAAAGAATGAGAAGAATGTTGTCTTTATTTCCATCGGCTAATTGGTGGTTTGCTATTATAGTTTCAAATTGACACCACTGATCTTCCATGAAATTATTCGAAAGAACTAAAATAAGCTTACGACTAGATTCTATGTTGTCAAAAATATTATCCACATGAGAACCTATCGGTAGAAAGTTTCTTTCGTGAAGACACAACTTGTAGTTTTCTTTTTTCTCCAAAATGTCGACGAGCTCTGACATTATCCACTTCCGGTCATGCGTATTATATGCAACAAAACCATCATATTCTTTAGTACCTCTGTCCACAAGTCTCTGATATCCCCTTCGTCTTCCATGGGTACAGTTATGTATATAATATAATATGTCCCATCGGAATTTTCTAATAAGTACGAAAATAAACAAGAAAACAAACACAAATGACCCAATCGTCGCGCCTATAACAATAGTACGATTCAACACATGACATTTCATTTCTAGGGAATGCAAATTATCTCCAATAAATCTACTTTTCCATTCTTTTGGTGAATCGCATTGGTTATCTTTGTACTTTTGAACGTGTTTTCTATTTCTTTTTGACCACTTAATGAACCATTCAAGGTCGCAATCGCAGGCAAAAGGGTTAAACGAGACGTCTATGGAAAGATTTGGGTTATTCCAGATTTCATCTGTAAATGATTCCTCTCGCAAAGAGGTGAGTTGATTTTTACGAAGAATTATTTCACTGATGACTGAATTGTTTTCAAACAAATCCTGATGAATATGACGTATAAAATTTCCATTTAAATTCAGAGACTTGAGATGGGGAAGATGCGAAATAAAAGGAGCAAAGTTTAAGGAACAATGCCGTAACATAAGTTCTCGAAGATCTTGCAGAGGTAGTAACATTCTATAAAAATCCTCCTTGTCAAAATTTGAAAAGTCAAAATTCGACATATCTAATGTTCGAAGATTTGGACAATTTTTGAAAATAGTTTCATATCGCAGCAATTCTTTTGTAACTCGTTTTGGACTGCCAAAGAACAATGCAGTGAGAGACATTGACCGAAAAGCCTCCTCTTCAATCAACAGATCGTAAGTTAACATATTTTCTAATCGTAATTTCTCCAGACTTCTTATTGTTGAAAAAGCATTACTTTTAATGATACTGATGGCATTGAAAGATAAATTTAGATATTTTAACTCTGGTAAACAATGACCTTGGCGATAGAATTCAAGCGAGTCTGAAATGTGATTTATTGCTAGCCACATTTTCTTTAGTCTTGGAACTAACGATTTGTTTTTTGCATCACACATATTTGGAATGCCGGAAAGTTCGTTTAACGTTAGGTTCAAACGGGAGATGTTGTGAAGTCCCTCCATATTCATTGCAAGTATCTTGTTATTACTTAAATCTAAAGTACGTAAATTGTTGAGATTCTGGAAAGAGAATCCACTAACATTGACCAAGTTCCAGTTTTGGAGTTGGAGAGAATTGAGAGAACTGTTTCTTTCTAAACTCTCGAACGCATTTACAGGAAGTGTAGACGGTGCTTGTTTGACGTCCGATATGTTTAGGGCTTCTATACATGAGCTGTTCAACTTCTCTAAAACCAGACGAGTATTTTTGTAAGAAATGTTATTTTTAGAGAGATCAAGCTGTCTGATATTTTGGACAGAAAGGAAAGCCTCAGGTGATATATATTTCACTTGGCATCTGCTAAGACTTAACCTCTCTATTTTCAGTGACTCGATGGGTTTTAAAAAGGCTGTCCTGATATTCATAAAAGTGTTTCCCGACAGGATTAAATTTGTAGTTGTTATTGGAAGCTGATTTTCGAGACGATGCAAAGACTCCAAGTTCCTGTCAGAACAGTCGGTAGTTGTATTTGTGCACAAACAAGGTGTATTGGGACAAAGGTTGACTGAGGAACATTTGGTGTGGAAAACGACGACAATCACTGCTAGTATCCATGACGCATTTGCATTATTTAAAGCCATAACCTGAAAGAGGATGTAAATTTCTCTAAAATAATTTTGTATAAGAAATACAATCTTAGTCAAACGTACTAGAAACTTGATTTTGGTTACTTATCAACTAAAAGCACAATGGAAAATAGTACATGACAGAAACGTGTATTTTCGAAGGAATTGTAAAAGTAATGAAATTTTCTAGAACAAAAATCAATAACTTTGTACTTATTGTTGTAGAAGTCCTCTTTTGAATGTTATTATTGTAATCTCCAATAAAAGCTGACACACTATAAATGTTTTACACGTATTAGAACATGGACCCTAATCGAGTTTATACCATCATTTCCGCCTATTCATTCGAGTAAAGCGACAAAACAATCCGATCATATTCTTTTCGTGACTTCCATGAGGTTGGTCACACCAAGATCCTTCCTAACCTCACATTGCCTTGTTTGCTTCACCTAGCGAATGAATGATTTTGTGTCCTCCTTACATCTACTTGTTCATGTTGCAACATAAAAGGAAGGAAGAAACTAATTAAAATATTTACCAGCTCTTCGAAAGCCAGTCAATGAGTCAATATATTTCCCATGTTGCTAGGAAAAAATAAAATTTATCATGATTCTAAAGGCTGATTAGACATATCATATCTACAAGATTGAATCCAGCCGTGGCAAAATGTGCGGTTTTTTTCCCTTTCTCTGCGACTAAGAATTACCTTCTATACAAATTAAGTTATTTTTAACATAATAATTATGCACGTATATTTCTAAATGCAAGCTTTTTTAGAGTATGGCAATTTGACTAACATTCGTCAAAACTGAATATGTTCACTCAAGTTTACACAAGTGTGTAAATGGACATACTTATGTGCTAACTTTTATGAGAACATTAAAATAGATATATATATATATATATATATATATATATATATATATATATATATATATATATATGTAAACGGAAATTTGATTTACAGTCAACTCCGTTTCTCTCGATTAAAGCATTAACAAATAATTATAGGATCATGTTGTGTTCTGATATGCTAACAATTATCTTCCGGGTAACTTTTTATATCAGCCTTTCAGTCTCCACATTATCTGTGATTTTTCCTGCTCGATCAACGACAATTTAGATGAAATTTGCACACGTAGGAACAACAGGCCATCAGGCAAAATAAATATTTGCAACATCCGAACACTGTCATTGATTAACAGATAATATGGACTGTAGATAGTGTTGAATAAATTATTTTTAAAAACAGATAGACGGCCGACGATTTTTAAGGCAAAATTTGGCGACAGTCGGCAGTTCATTGGGTGTTGTATTGGCCAATATCGACTTCTATTTTCAGTGGCCGACCATTTTTTCGTTCGTTGGGCCAAGTTATATTTTTTTCTGCGCCGGTGGCCGATTTTTCAGTTTTAGTAGACGCAGACACCGAATGACGACCGAATATCGACAAGTCGACTAATCTTTCGATAACTAAATGAGTATATCCATACTTGTTTAGCATTAGCAGGCGGACAACGCTATGCTTTTTTTGGACTATTGTAGCGATATTTACGTGGTTACACATTCAGCAGTAGGGGACCTGTTTATGTAACTGGCTGACTGTGACAATCCCACTGTGGACTAGCGCTCGATTATCGACTCTATTGAACGGTGTTCATAGAAATTGACTGCTCCGCTCTCAGCGATCATGTTTCTTCAACCGACGATACGAGAAAAACTTGTTCGTCTTCCTACCGAAAAAAATGTCCTAAACATACCTTTACATCATCTCAAATAGTATTTGTAATTTTAAAAATCTTTTAAAAACTCGTTTTTGTAAAAACATGCTTATTTGATTCCTGAAAGATACCAAAAATCTGCATGGACCTAAATGTTTGTATTGACCTGCTCTACAAATTTCTTTTTTCATATTTGGTGAAAAATTTAATGCTTTGAAATCCTTGCATTGAGCTTCTAGTGGCTGTTTGTTTTATACAGTTATAGTTCTAGTTTTCACAAGACTATTCCATAATTATCATGTACGAAATGGGGTCAGATAATCAGTAAAGTTATACACTTATATTGTATTCAATCTTCTGAAACGGGGGGCTAAATGGTAAAAAGTTTTTAACCATTTCGCAATCAAGAGCCAGGGTGTAAAGGCCTTTTCCTTTCTTTCGATTGCAACAGAAGTTCAGTGTATCATGATATGAAAAGACAAATAACAAAAAACAACCATTATTGCAATTAATAATTATAACGATCAAAGTAAGTATATTACCTGAATCAGAGTAGTTTAACAAAACAAAATAATGCTTTGATTACATGATAAAAAGCTAGTTGCATCTCGATTAAGGGTTTTCTTCAATGTATTTAAAGGGGCATGATCACGATTTGGTCAAATTCTTTTTTTCTTTTTTAATAAGTTACAATGCTTTAGAAATGCATTTTAATGATAAAATGAAATTTGAGTGTCAGTCGTAGATTTAATAGCAAGATACAGGATTCACAATTCACAAGTCTCGTGCCCTGTGTTTGTTTACATAGGTTCAATATACCAGAAAAAATCTTTTTCAAACTGATTTGTCCATCTTCTTACTCATTTTAAAGCATAAAAAGAGTTTCTAATTAATGTTAAGCACATTCATTTTAAGTCAAAAAGCAGATTTTTCATTTCGACATTTAAAATGTAAACAAAAGCTTTGTTTACATAGCAAAGAATTGTAAGCTCTGTAACTCGCATATAACTCAACGAACGACACTCCATTTTTGGTTGCCTATTTCAAATGCCTTAGTGAAGCAATGTAAACATTTAAATCGGAAAATAAATTTTGACCTAAATCGTGACCATGCCCCTTTAATCGAAAAAGTTGTTTTTATCTGTTTAAGTTAAAAGAACAACCTTCTTCGTTGCTGCAAAAAGATATTTAAAGCATGATGTGTAGGTTATATTTAAAAAAATTTAAACGAAAAGGTTGAGGAACTGATGAGTTTCGATTCAGGTGCATAACATGAGAGCTAAATTTACGAAACCATTTAATAGAATAAAGTTTTAATTTTTATTTTGTTTTACTTCTGTTTACTTCAATTGTAAGCTAAATGAAAAATTACAGAACATATATACATTCTACAAAAAAATATTATGTAACAGCAATCAAATGAATAGGATTTTTTAAATAGCTCCTCTACGATACAGTATACAAAATACATCTTTGTATAATACAGCATCGACTTAAAAAAAAACAACTTGCTGGTGTCAATTGCAAATGAAACAAAATAGGATTTTTCAGTATGTACTATCAATCATGTTACAGCATCCCAGATTTATTTTCAAAATGTCTTCAAGAAACAAAAGCATAAGCATTATTTACAATTTAGAGGGTAAAATACACACATGCCATAGTTATCCTCTTTCTTTTTTTTAAATCACTTAATTTTTAGAATTGCCTTTCGTATCAAAACGTTACTTATAAATTTAAAAAACCGATGAAAAAAAAAACGAGGATATTGGCAGCAAAAGTTAATATTTCTGCATAAAAGAATTTATTTTTTTCCAAAATAATTTGATCCCATTATCGTTTGTTGTCCATTCGACACTTTTAGCTTCTTTTAATAACGTTTTCAAAGCGATGGTGAAATGTTCGGAATCTATATCATTCAAAAGAATAAGTAAAATTTTGTCTTTATTTCCGTCGGCTAATTGGTGGTTTGCAATTACAGTTTCAAACTGACACCACTGATCTTCCATGAAATTATTCGAAAGAACTAATATAAACTTACGACTAGATTCTATGTTGTCAAAAATATTATCCACATGAGAACCTATCGGTAAAAAGTTTCTTTCGTGAAGACACAACTTGTAGTTTTCTTTTTTCTCCAAAATGTCGACAAGTTCCGACATAATCCATTTTCGGTCATGCGTATTATATGCAACAAAACCGTCATATTCTTTAGTATTTGTGTCCAAAAGTCTCTGATATCCCCTTCGTCTTCCATGAGTAAAGTTATGTAAATAATATAATATATCCCATCGGAATTTTCTGATAAGTACAAAAGCAAATAAGAAAATAAACACAAATGACCCCGTCATCAAGCCTATTACAATGGCACGATTCAAAACATGGCACGTCATTTTAAGAGAATTCAGATGACCCCCTATGTGGCTAGTTTTCCATTCCTTTGGTGAATCACACTGGTTTTCTTCGTATTTATTCACGTGATTGATATTTTTGCTTGACCACTGAATGAACCATTCGAGATCACAGTCGCATGCAAATGGATTATATGAAACATCTATGGATAGATTTGGGTTGTTCCAGATGGTCTCTGTAAACGAGTCCTGTTTAATAGTTGTGAGATGGTTTTTTCGAAGAATTATTTCACCAAGTTCAGAATTGTTTTGAAACAAATCCCGGTCGATGTAACGTATGAAATTTCCTTTTAAATTAATAGACTTCAGATTGGAAAGGTGCGAAGTGGGAGGAACAAAATTCAAAGAACAGTGACGCAACATAAGATTTTCCAGATTCTTCAATGGTAGTAACATGTTATAAAAATCATCCCTGTCAAAACTTAAGAAATCAAAATGCGATACATCTAAAGTTTTGAGCTTTGGGCAATTGTTGAAAATGGTCTTATGTTTCAGCAACTGCTTTGTATCTCTTTTGGGCATGCTTATAAAAAGTTCAATCAAAGATATCGACCGAAAAGCATCTTCCTCAATCAACAAATCGTAAGTTAACATATTTTCCAGTCCTAATTTCTCCAGTTTTGATATGGTAGAAAAAGCGTTATTTTTTATAATACTTATTGCATTAAAGGATAGATTAAGATATCTTAATTCTGGTAAACAATGGCCTTGGCGACAGAATTCTGACGAGTCCGATATATGATTAATTGCGAGCCACAAATACATCAGTTTCGGAACCAACGATTCATTGTTTGCATTACACATTTTTGGTAGCCAGGGTAGTTCGTTTAAAGTTAGATTAAGATGAGTAACTTTATCAAGTCCGTTCATGTTTAAGGCAAGTATCTTGTTATTACTCAGATCCAACGTATTTAAGTTGGTCAGATTTTGAAATGCCGCTCCATCAACTTGCACCAAATTCCAGTTTTGGAGTTGAAGAGATTTGAGAGAACTGTTCCCTTCAAAACTCTCGAACGCATTTACAGGAAGTGTAGACGGTGCGTGTTTGACGTCCGATATGTTTAAGGCTTGTATACATGAACTATTCAACATCTCCAAAACCAAAAATATGTTACTGTAATTCAGATTATTTCTTGAGAGGTCCAACTGTTTTATATGTGGGAAGAAACGAAATGCTTTAGGTGATATATATTTCACTTGACATCTACAGAGACTTATCTTCTCTATTTTCAATGACTCAATGGGTTTGAAAAAGAATTGACTGACATTCATAAAAACGTTTCCTGACAGGATTATATTTGTAGTTGTTTTCGGAAGTTGATTTTCGAGAAGTTGCAACGACTCCAAGTTCCTGTCAGAACAGTCGGTAGTTGTATTTGTGCACAAACATGGTGTGTTGGGACAAAAGTTGATTGAAGAGCATTTGGTATTGAAAACGACGGCGGTCAGCGCTATTATCCATGACACATTTGCGTTATTTAAAGCCATGACCTAAGGATGAGGAAATATTCTTACAAATGATTCGTAATAAAAAAAAAACAATCTTAGCCAAAAGTTACTTGATTTTGGTTACTTGTTAATTAAAGTACAGTCGAAAATGGTAAATGACAGAAAACATGTTTTTCAAAGGAATTGTAAAAGTAATGAAATCGTATTAAGATGCTACCTTTTAAAATTTCCTGAAAAACAATTCAAACTTGTACTTAATGTTGTAGAAGCCCACGTTTTAGATGTTCCACCTTTTTGTAAACTCCAATAAAAGATTATACACTCCAACTTTTATTACACGTTGCGTATTAAAACATGGGGCACAGTCAAGTTTAAATTAACATTTCCGTCTTTTCATTCAAATAAAGCGATAAAACCATTTGCTTATATAAATACTTTTCATGACTTTCATAAGATTGGGCACACCAATCTCCTTCCTACCTATAAGTCATTTTGTTTGATTTACAAAGCGAATGAATGCTTTTATATCCCTCAAGTACCTACTTGTTCATGTTACAATATAAAAGGAAGGAAGAAAGTAATGGAATATTTAGAAGCTTTTCGAAAGCCAGTCAATGAGTCAAATTTTTTCACGTCGTTGCTAGGAAAATTTAAATTCATCATAATTCGTAAGGCTGATTAGTTATATCACATCTACAAGATTGAATCAAGCCATGCCAAAATGTATGTTCCTGCCTTTCTTTGCGAGTAAGGAATTTTATTTAAAGTGCATTCAGGTTTTTAATATGATACCGATTATCCATTTTCTATACAGTGGGTCATTTTCGCTCCCTCTTATTTTCGCCCTTCTACACTTGCAAACGGTTTCACTCCGTTAATTTGTAACATTGGAAATCGCACAGTCTTAAATTCGCCTACAGACAACGAGAGTGAAAGGGGTGAAAATAAAATGGAGGAGTATACCTTTCTGAAAACAGAATATTTTCATATGCATAGCTAAGCTTTTTCAAGTCTCGTGATTACGATAAATAGTATTTACAATTAAAAGACATAAAAGCACTTTTGCAAAATTAAGGCCCGAGGTGGTTCAATTTGCCCACCTCCAGTTTGAAATGATCAACATCTGGAAGTGCGACAACATCCGGCAGTACTCTTCTCTCATATTCTTACCGGTTCATGTTTACGTATGTATTGTAGTTTAACATATTAAACTCATCCATTACTTACATGCATCAAGAATCAGACAGAAGAGTAAAAGACGTATAATCTTCAGCATTTCTCAACATAGCCGTATAAGCACTTGTTTATGACGTCATGTAAGACGTCATTTTGTTTTATTGGCATACCTACCCCGAGCTTATTATAGAAGAATAACAAAACACAACACTGTTTTTCAACAGCACTAGAATTGAATTGAATCTGACAGTCATTTTGTTTTGTTGGAATACCGATCCTGAGCCTATTATAGAAAAATTATAAAATACCGTGTTTCCACAGCATTAGAATTTGACAGAGAAATGTTTTTGTATTGACCGAAATACCTGGCAGTGACCAGACACGAATTCAGTCCCATAGTACTTTCGCATGTAACAAAGGTTTGTTTCCCATGGGAACAAAATTTTA
Source organism: Magallana gigas (assembly GCF_963853765.1). Classification (NCBI taxonomy): domain Eukaryota; kingdom Metazoa; phylum Mollusca; class Bivalvia; order Ostreida; family Ostreidae; genus Magallana; species Magallana gigas. Next base: position 47,911,918 of record NC_088855.1, read on the forward strand.
AATGTCTTTTATGAAGTAAAACAGCATAAACATGAGTGTTGATATAGAGAATGTCAAGTTATAAAGCCGTGAGATTATATCAAATCGGGGAAAAATCCTACATGTTTACAAAAAACACTATTTTGATAGGTATTATTGCTTCTAAATTCAATTTAAAACTTCATCACTTTAAAAATGGAATCTTTATTATCCTAAAACAAGAGGCCAATACGCCTTAACGGTCCCCTGAGTACCATAGCCATGCATAACAAAAGTTTTCGATTAGTCTCATATATGCATTTAATTAAGTTTCATTCTGGAGTAGAAAATATATAATATTGTAATGACGACCTCTTTCTATGAAACGTATAATTTTAGCTAAGATCATATTATTGTTCATGACCTGACATTGAAAAGGTGCAGGGTTCTGATTGAAAATAATTTACCCTTATTTGTTAATATCAAGATAGGTTTTACGTGTATATGTTTTCATAGATTAACTAAAACAAGGTGGCTAGTATACCAGTAAATACTTTACTATTAACAAGTTTACTTGTCAATATAAAAAATTTAAAAGCTATTTTTGTTTCAAATAATAAATATATTTGCATAACTCTTTTGATCATACAATTTCTTAATTACATTATATTCAACGATTAATTACTTAATATGAACAAGCAAAGGAAGATAACTCCATTATGAAAAAGCAAGGAAAGATAACTCCATTAACTGATACATCCTCCCCAAAACTCTTTCCATATGCTTCCGAAATATCTTAACTTTGATAGACAGCTTCATTCTTTCTCTTTTCAAAATATGTGAATTAACTCAATTTTTTTTCATTGAAATTCCTGAGCAGAATAAAATAATAAGAAAAATATATACCCCCACCCCTCCCAGCCACATATTCCTTGCATTACATGTAGGCGACATGAAATATTATTAAAGATGACAGCTTCATGTTTTTTTTTTCTAAATATGCAGTTAGTTTTTATTCCGTGTTAGTAGACGTTTTTAAACATTTTATATACATTAACACTGGCCACACCTTGCGTTAAGAAGCCCTACCCAATACACTATATCAGTGTTTTGGCCCCGCCCTAGATTCAAATCCTTACATTGGGAAACATGAAATTTAAAGATTTGATAGATGGCTTTATTTTCTTTCTTTTTATGCAGTCAGTTTATATTCAGTTTCAGCAGATGTTAAGAAGACAGTTTTTTAAACATTAAATGCATTAACATTATATGACTATTTTTGCCCCGCCCTAGAGTTAGAACATATGAAATTAGAGATATGAAATTAATAATCTTTGTAAAGGGATTCTTGATCTACAAAATTATGAATTCAGTTTTCCTTCGAGGTGTGTGGGAGTAGAGAAGATAATTCTAAACATTATATAAACACTATATACATCCATTTTGGCCCCGCCCTAGACTCAAAAATCATACCCCAGGGGACATGAAATTTACAATTTTAAAGGACTTTCTGGTTAACATAATTATGAAGTCAGATTTTCTTACGGATGTGTGAAAGTAGAGAAGAAGATTTTAAACACTATATGCATTAACACTATATGACCATATTGTCCCCCTCCTCCCATGGACAGAACCCCTGACCCAGGGGCCAAGAATTTTACAATTTAGGTAGAGAAGTTCATGGAAATCATAACCATACATTTAGTTTCTTCCCCATATGAGTGGGAGTCAAATATAAGATTTTTCTAAGATTTAATATATGTTCACTATATGGTTATAATGACCCCACCTATTAGGACCTGAAACCCTGTCCCAGCAGTCATGAATTTCACAATTTAGGTAGAACTCTTCATGGACATCATAACCATGCATTTAGGTTTTTTTTAAATATGTATGGGAGTAGAGAAAAAGATTTTTTAAAGATTTAATACATTTTTATTATATGCCCGCTCGAGAGCCTGAACCCCTGACGCACAATTTTGGTAGAGGGCTTCATGGACAGCATAACCATGTGATCAGTTTTTTCCTCACATGTGTGGGGGTAGAGAAGCTTTTATTTTACATTTTTTTTTTTTTTACATATTTTTCTGTTTTACTTTGGAGACCCGGGGTGGCAGAGCCATGAACTTCACAAATTAGATTCCTCTTATCATAGAGATACTTCACATTAAAATGCTATGTAGTTTTCAAGAAGAGGTTAAAAATGTAAAATTGTTAACGCACGACGGACAATGGACGATGGACGACGGAAGACGACGGACGAAGAACAATTGCAATAAGTGACCTAAAAATCTGTTATGAAAGAGCATCGCCATCGAATTCGTAAACGTTAATGAGACACCCCTGCGAATGTGTTCGGAATGGTTTTTTTATCGTTGCTAAGTATGTAATAAATCCAGAGGTGCTCGAATGAAAGTTCACGAGACTTCACCGAGATTTGTTCAGTTCTTGTGAAATTTCGAGCGGAAGTATAAGTGTTCGGATTATATTCTCAAAATACGTAAGTACTGGTCGTTTTTCATATCATATCCTACTTGGATTTATATTAAAACATGAAAACCTTTTAAGATGTAAGTCTTTTTTCACCATCTAGCGGTTATTTACAGTAAACGATAATATTCAGAACAGAATTATCGTTCGTGTTCAACCACGTGTAGAGTGGTTGAAAATATAAACATTGGGTTGCTTAATAAAATCATAGCCATGTTTGATGCTTGTGGTGTGCAATACCATGTTTTTAGAAAAATAATGAGTGTCTGTTTTGCATAAAAACTTAGTATATCGAGCCATTTCAAGGAACATTCTGCATAAAATAGTATAGTCTGTTTCACTATTGATGCTATTACTAGGTCAGGCGCGGATCAAAAATTAATCCTCAGGGGGATCTCTACAAGAATGTTAATTGTTGCAACAGCAGACAAAAACTATTTTTGTATTGTCACATTTTATCCACCAATTAATAAAGATAAAGTTTAAAATCAATAAACCTCTACATTTAATATTTGATTCGTTGATTCTATGAAATACACTATAAACACGAGGCATGATTTTTACTGCGAAACTGAAAGGGTCAAATAAAATCACGTGGTCTAAAGTTTAAATGACAATAACATTCGCAGGGGTGTGAGAGAGCATATGAAATGTTTGTTTGGTTGAGCTTTATGACTTAAAGGGGCATGGTTACGATTTTGGTCAAATTTTATTTTTATGTTTTTATTATTTACAATGCTTTAGAAATGCATTTCTACTGATCAAATTAAATTTGAGAGTCATTCGTAGAGTAATAAGCAAGAAACAGGGCTTAAAATTCTTTGTTATGTAAACAAGGCTCGTGCCCTGTTTTTGTTTACATAGATTCCATATACCAGTATACAATCTTTTTCCAGCTTATTTGTCTATCTTTTTATTTATTTTAAGCATAGATATACAGATCCTAACGTTTAGCACATTCGTTTTAGGTTTTACTTCAAAGTTCAAAATGTAAACAAACGCTTTGTTTACATAGCGAATAATTTCAAGCTCTGTAATTCAACAAATGAGACTCAAATTTCGGTTGCTTATTAAAAATGCCTTTCTGAAGCATTTTAAATATTTAAATCGGAAAAATAACTTTTGACCAAAATCGTGACCATGCCCCTTTAAAAGCATTATTCGAGTTTTCGAACGCCGACGTCCTATTCATTTTAAACCTGCGCAAATATCTGGAGAAGTATTAGGGACGCTGTAAGCTGTAGAAAGTGTGAGGACAGGTATATCTTGTTGTGAGAATGGTTAGGCTGACAGTTATTGGAAATCTTGAGATTGTCTTTATAACGATTTTTAAAAGATCGTGACAAAATATGGTTTTGATGAACAAAGGAGCCTCTACTATATTCACGACCTCAGAATCAGAGGGTTCTGATGTTAGACAGGGCTCTATTTGTCTTATAGTGACTTGTTATGAATTGCTTTAAACATATCTTCAGTTATGGTGGACAAACATTTGTCAGACATGGTCATCACCATTAAATTTGTTTTAATGAGTGGCTCCTGGTTATGACTATTGGTGAAAGTGTAAGGCTCTATATATTAACCTATTGCATTTGGGAACTCCAAAAATGCACAAACTTATGCCGAGTGTCCCATTTTACGTTTTTCTTACAAGCTTTGTATGGGTGAAATCTTTCCTTATTAAATATAAAGGGAATTTGCAGCTGAATTCAAAATTAACAATTTCCAAATATTGTATGTATGGGGGAAAATTTGGCGAGGTGTACTATGAGATTAACTTATAACTCTATCACATAGGATTGAGAAACTTTATTAAGCCAGTCCTATCCCGAAAATTTGATTAAGTATATGTTTTTCTGCCATGCTCTAATCATTTCTTATTTTCTTTAATTAGACTAACCTGTCGCATTTGTGGAAGTGTTCAGGAAATAAGTAAAGGTAGACATATATCTACTCATCTTCTTTTCATCTTCAAAGAATTGGAAGTGTCTTGTGGTCAAGTTTAAAATACCGTTGGGTAAACATTGCGCATGCAGTATTTCTGTTAAGACCCCTGAATTTCTATGTAAGGGGGGGGGCCTAAAGATTTGTCAATGGCATGTAGCAATTAAAAGGCAGGTTGTATAAGATATGCAGATTGCATTCTTAGCCACCATGCTTGTCAGGTATAGAGTCACATGGTTTCCGCATCTTTACTTGCTATATAATAATTATGTGATACATTGTGTAAATTTTAGATCGAAATTGATTAGTTGCATAAGGTAAAAATGGTGTTTTCTTTTTCGAGTGCCCGGTGTAGTGATATGATTTAAAAAGAAAATAACTAGAGCAACCATTAGTTGTGATTAGTTATAATTTAATTTACACATAGCTAAATCAATATAAACGATGCCTAAATTACACTACAAAATAAGCAGTTCCTTTCATTGGGAAACTGTCTTCAATATGTTAAAACCTATGAGATGTGTCTTAAATTGTTGCAACTGCAATTATAAAAATCAATTATATATTTTATTGAGTATGTGTATATACTACAAGGACACTATACAGTAATGATGAATTATGTATAATGCCTATGATATGTATATTACACTTTAAAAAACCTTTTTATAAACGAAATATAAATAAAGAGGGTATGACGAGTTCAATGTAGAGAAATCGTAAACTTGATGTTCTTTGAATATGAGTTATTGTGTCCTGGGTCTCGTTTCTCAAAAGGATTTACATCCAGGGGTACGCTTAGACCGAACTAAATCAGGGACAAAACCTCCAAACCCGACTTAGTTGCGTTTCACAAAAAGGCAAAAACTTATTTTGGACTAATTTAGGGTTTAAATCTACGCCTGTTCATAGGTAGGCGTATGTCCATTAAAATTTGTACACAAAATTTGCGAAAATGTGTTAATTTTAAAGTAGTTTGCTGGTAAAGTTAATAGATAATACTAAATTAAATTGTATGTCAGTATGTTTAAGAAAAAAAGCATTACAATATATTTGAATATACATGTATATATATATATATATATATATATATATATATATATATATATATATATATATATATATATATATATATTTATTTTTCCTATTTCTAGATACATTTGAAAAAATCAATTTAATAAAAATGAAATAAAGGCTTAACTCCATAAACGTTGATGGTATACATTAGTACTCGTAAATGAAGATTAAATGAAGTATTTAATATAAACTTATTGATTATAGAGATGCTATATTCAAAAATGTACATCATTACAACACCGAGTACATACAATGTGCATCATATAAATGTTTATAGGTACTTATTATTCGATTTTGAATTCAACAAAACAATTGCTATGGTGACATTGTTAAATAAGCCATTATTTATATTCATATTTGAAGATTTTCTTGAATTAGTACTAAATGTATATGGAACATGTTAAACGGAGACTGAGATTGATACAATGTGTCGATACTAAATGTGATCCTCTATTTTAATTATTTAAATTATTTAATTATATGGATCGACTTTAAAACAACGAGTACATGTTAATAAAATAAAACAAAAATAAGTAATCCCATGCTAATGGAAACAAAAGTAACTATTTCCGCATAAATGAGATTATTTTCTTCCGGAATAATTTGATTCCGTTAGCATTTGTTGTCCATTCGACACTTTCGGCCTCTTTTAACAATGTTTTCAATGCTATAGTGAAATGTTTGGAATCTACGTCATTCAAAATAATGAGTAAAATTTTGTCTTTATTACCGTCGGCTAATTGGTGGTTTGCTATTACAGTTTCAAACTGACACCACTGATCTTTCATGAAATTGTTCGAAAGAACTAAAATAAGCTTACGACTAGATTCTATGTTGTCAAAAATATTATCCACATGAGAACCTATTGGTAGAAAGTTTCTTTCGTGAAGACACAACTTGTAGTTTTCTTTTTTCTCCAAAATGTCGACGAGCTCTGACATAATCCACTTCCGGTCATGCGTATCATAAGCAACAAAACCATCGTATTCTGTAGCTCTGTCTACAAGTCTCTGGTATCCCTTTTGTCTTCCATGAGTACAGTTATGTAAATAATACAATATGTCCCATCGGAATTTTCTGATAAGTACAAAAGCAAATAAGAAAATGAACACAAATGATCCTGTTATCAAGCCTATAACAATACCACGATTCAAAACATGGCATGTCATTTTAAGAGAATTCAGATGACCTCCTATGTGGCTAGTTTTCCATTCCTTTGGTGAATCACACTGGTTTTCTTCGTATTTGTTCACGTGTTTGATATTTTTGTTTGACCACTGAATGAACCATTCAAGATCACAGTCGCATGCAAATGGATTATATGAAACATCTATGGATAGATTTGGGTTGTTCCAGATGGTCTCTGTAAACGAGTCCTGTTTAATAGTTGTGAGATGGTTTTTCCGAAGAATTATTTCACCGAGTACAGAATTGTTTTGAAACAAATCCCCGTGAATGTGACGTATGAAATTTCCTTGCAGATTGATTGACTTGAGATTGGAAAGGTGCGAAGTGGGAGGAACAAAATTCAAGGAACAGTGACGCAACATTAGAATTTCCAAATTCTTCAATGGTAGTAACATGTTATAAAAATCATCCCTGTCAAAACTTAAAAAATCAAAATGCGACACATCTAAAGTTTTGAGCTTTGGACAATTGTTGAAAATAGTTTTATGTTTCAGCAACTGCTTTGTATCTCTTTTAGGCATGCTTATAAAAAGTTCAATCAAAAGTTTCGATCGAAAAGCATCTTCCTCAATCAACAAATCGTAAGTTAACATATTTTCCAGTCCTAATTTCTCCAGTTTTGATATGGTAGAAAAAGCGTTATTTTTTAGGATACTTATTGCATTAAAGGATAGATTAAGATATCTTAATTGTGGTAAATAATGGCCTTGGCGATAAAATTCTGACGAGTCCGATATATGATTAATTGCGAGCCACAAATACATCAGTTTCGGAACCAACGATTCATTGTTTGCATTACACATTTTTGGAAGCCCGGGAAGTTCGTTTAAAGTTAGATTAAGATGAGTAACTTTATCAAGTCCCGTCATGTTTAAGGCAAGTATCTTGTTATTACTCAGATCCAACGTATTTAAGTTGGTCAGATTTTGAAATGCTGCTCCATTAACCTGCACCAAATTCCAGTTTTGGAGTTGAAGAGAATTGAGAGAACTGTTTCCTTCAAAACTCTCGAACGCATCTTCAGGAAGTGTAGACGGTGCCTGTTTGACATCGGATATTTTAAGGGTTTCTATACGTGAACTGTTCAAATTCTCCAAAACCAAAAGTATGTTTCTGTAAGTGAGATTATTTCTGGAGAGGTCCAACTGTTTTATATATGGGAGGGAAACAAATGCTTCTGCTGAAATATTTTTAACTTGACAATTTCTCAGACTTAGGTTCTCTATTTTCAATGACTTAATTGGATCAAAGAAGAGAGTACCAATGTACCCGAAGTTGTTTCCAAACAAATTAAGATTTATTATTGTCTCTGGAAGTTGATTTGCAAGAATTTGCAGGGACTCCAGAGTCCTATTGGAACAATCAGCTGTTATATTTGTGCACAAGCAAGGTGTATAAGGACAAAAGTTCAAGGATGACTTTTTCTTTTCGAAAATTGCTATGGTCAGCGCTAACATCCGTATCACAAGAATTTGTTTTAAAACCATGACCTGAAAGATGTATCTAGCATCAAAATGCCTGGCGTAAGAACGTCATATCTAAATAATCATTATCATATTCATTCATTGGATCAACTATTCCAATTGAAAATTCAAACATGCCAAAGAAAACATTATATAACTTCTTAAAAGTGATTTTCGATCCACATGAAGTCGAATGAAATTACTCAAGTGTAAAATTTTATCCAAACAAAATAAAATGGAACAAATAATAACTTCGTTGATGTTCAGGTTTTGGAAGATTAAGTAACAACAGTTGACTACTACATTATGATAATTCAATAAAAAGTTTTATCTAAAAAGCATGCTATATTACCATTCAGGTTTCATTTAAATTGGCTGTTTTGTAGTTACTTGATATTTCCGCAAATGACAACACTTTTTTTCTCCTTTAAATAAAAATGTCCTACTAGTGTTGTGAATTGACAGTAAGGCAATAATTGGAGAACGCTATGATGTGTAAAATAAAATCAATAAAATGTTTTTTCCTCATTATTAAAGCTGAATGCAGTTTGTAAGAGGAACAATTTTTCATGATGTATTTTAAATTGAATCTGTATTTCCCGTGTAGCTGATCTCTCTGAAATTTTTTTAGACCGTTCAAAACGTATCGGTTTCAAGATTTCACCTGTTTGGATGTATGTACTAGTACATGAGAAAAACGCTTATTTCGGTATACAGGAACAGATCGCTTTAAAACTGTTTCTAAATGAATCATAATTGATTTCAATTGAGAGAGAGAGAGAGAGAGAGAGAGAGAGAGAGAGAGAGAGAGAGAGAATGTATAGTGGATGTAAATTTTTGTCAATGATCTTGGAACGGCGTGTTTGATGTAAAAGAATGAATAAGAGTATGTCAAAAATCAAGTGAACTTAAATCTTCCGTAGTTCTTCTTGTTTGTTGAATCACTTTGTCTTTTTTACCCATCTATTTTATATATTGTTCATCCTCGTTATATAAAATACAAATTATCATGATAAATTCAAGGAAAATAACTTACTTTCTTAACTTCCGAGAATTGTCACTTGCTAACTTTTCATCCTTGGACCACACAGTTACCGAGTGCGCTTAACATTTTACACAAGCACTTGTATCCCCATCACTTCTTTAGGAAGCTTTCATGTCACAAGAAGGAAGGGAGTTGATAAATTTAAAGGTTTTTCAACAACTCATTGAGTTCTACTTTGTTGCTAGGACCAACAAAAATCTGCTCAGGATAGTAAGGGCAACTATGCCAAGTATATTTTCAACATTTATATTTATAGGGATTTGTATTATATTTACCTAATGCAGATATGGGCGGGTTTCACTGATGTTTCGCTTTTTTTTCATAACAAATGGAAGATTTAAAAAAAACCTGTAGATATATATTTTACTTCACCAGAAATAATTTTATTTACAGCGAAGCTTTTTGTGAAAAGTAACTTCAAAATTGTTAAAACCACAATTAACTCCCACCAACAGTGGGTCCCGATGAATTTTGCATTAAAGGAATATTTGAGGAGTTAGAAAACGCCTTTAGCGTTTTCTCGAGGGCAACTGTTAATGTAGACACATTCACATAAAAATGAGCTAAACATAGTTTTGTTGTTTATAACCTAGGTTTATCGACCGTTAACTATAGTTTACGAACCGTAATCTATAGTAAACGATTCGTTTACTGTAGTTTTCATATGTAAAATCATACTCAATAGTTAACGATTCTAAACTATAGTTGACAAATGCTAAGTTTTTGTGCTTTAAATAAACAAGCACTAGTTTTCTGTCGTAAACTAATGTTTACAACCGATAAACATAGTTTATCACTATGAAACTCTGTTTAGCTAATTTTTGTAAATTTGGCGTGCCATAAATTTATTCTTATATATCACAGACTCTTGACTTTTTCAACTGTGACCCATTCCTACAAGTTCACCAAAAGTAAAGAGGGGATTTAGATGTCAGTAAAGGAAATAAAAAATATATAGTCCTTATTTGATTCTGAAGGCTTTAGTTTCCTGACATCTAGATTTAATGAACATTGAATCAATGTATTTTTTTAACATGTCAAAAACCAGACATCAGAAACCAGAAAACAATACTATTTCCTTAAAGTAGAGATTTTTTTATGCCCCCTCCCCAATAACTACCAATAAGATTCTACTAAATATTTCACTTGGGTCACTGAGACATATATAAAAGTATTAAGCCCTCCCTAGGTGGGATGGGTGGTTTTTTTGTTTTGTTTTTTTGGTTTGTTTTTTGGGGTTTTTTTTATAGCTAGAGTTTTTAGGCAAGATAATTCTCACAGTAATAGAATTCATGACCAATTATGCCCAAAAATCTACAGAGAATTCGTAGTTATTGATATAGATAAATTTTGCCAATAAATGCATTACTAAGTACATGTGTATGCGACAAATATTGCTGGTATAATACACTTCCTGTATTTTGATGTCCGGGAGAACGGAAACGCACCTCGAGTTACTCAACTGAGCAGCTGTTTTTCCAATTATAAATGTACATCTCTCTGTCAAATGTTAATATTTGAATTTTTAAAAATGTCGTAAATCTCCATTCTCTATGTAAAGAGGTTTTTTTTTTTTTACCTAGACAGTTCTTCTAAATTAATGGCCTTTTAAAATGAAATTCTGTTGAGAACGATGAACAAATAAAAATTGTTTTTTTTAAATATTGAAACCTCTGGATGCATTTGAATTTATCGCATAATGCAGGTGTTCTGTAGTTCTGTTGGATTGGACCGAGAAAAATAACCTGGAGGTTTTTGAGATATGGCCCAAAAAATAATGTGTTCTTGACTAAGCTGTAATATCTAGAACACTAAAATATCCTTACATTTTGGAATAATAAATCAGTTTCAATGAATCTGAAAAACTAAAACTGGTGATATCAAATGCGGCCCCCATTACATGAATTGGAATCAATATCAATTTTGAGAATTTGTTTCAGTGCAAAGCCATACAAAGATATATGGAATAAAAAAGAGCCAAGAAACCTTGTAAACCATGGCAAACGCCGCAATGTAAAGCCTTGCAGTAAAACATTATGTGAACTTCGTTTATTTTACAACGATTGACAAAGAAGTCCTACAACTTATATTAATATTTCTCATTGGCACGGATGTTATCGCGTGGGGTCATTGATGTGAGAGGAAGCCGGAGGGCCCGTAATAGTAGATACTTGCAATATAAACACGTAGTACTACAGTCTTCAAATAAAACAAAATATATCAATGAATTCTCATACATACAAAAGAGATAATTTTATTGCTTGAAATTGTTCTTTTCATGTAGTTAGTTATGAAATATACAAAAATAATAGTCTAATATCCAAAGTATTTACAAATTTACATGTGCCCTTTCTTCCCAAATTTAACATTGAAAAAAAAATTGCAAAAATTTATTACATCTTGAATCAAACAATACAAAGGGCTAGTGCAGTGAATAAGATGAATTATCTACAATTTACAATAACATCAATGGATTTTTTAGCTGCTTCAAGATGCTATAAACCTTACAGAAGTCATACAGACTCACACTATATATATATACATCCATCAAAATAGTACAGAATTTTTTAAGGTGGTATGGGGCACCTGCCAATATTAACATGGACGATAGAAAATTATAATCGAAATACTTTAACCTTTTTCAAATTTTCAAATTTTACAATATTTGACCAAAAAATAAATAGAAAAAGTAGAAATTGTAAAATCCCTAATGGGATTCGAACTCATGACATACAGATTAGTAGATCACACTTTCATCCATTGCGCTATGCTGATAGATAACAATTTTGGTGTAGAAAACATTTATAAAATCATACTTTATTTTATTGTTTATTTTGATGGGAAGTATGTCACAATGTGGAGGTGTCCCATACCAGCTTAAGAAATGTCAGTGATAGAAAAACCCTCCATACTGCATGACTGTCCAATCCCTGTCTTTTGTGATACGTTGACTGCAGCACATAATATAACTGGTTCCTAGGACTTGTCCCAGCCATATCTCTGGACCATCCTTTGAAATGCTGCTCGGGCTTCAGACTGGGTGTATGCTGTGTTTGCATTGTTCAGGTCCAGCTGAGCGTTGGGGTCACTAAGAATCTCACATCTGATCTGTACTAAAATGTTCTGTACAAAAAAAAATGCACTGCCTGAGTTACTCCAAAAACAGCATATTCCAATGAAAATAGCAGAGAATTATAAATCCCTTTAATATTAATAAAAAGACAATTGCAATCTATAGACCTATAGTTGAATATTTAAACATGGAATTACTTCTATATCGTTTGTTGGCGTCCATCCAGATTTTGTCAGCATTTCCATACAGATGGAACCTCCAATAGTCACATGACCTAATAGGTACAGAAGACGTAAATACTATTAACGTGTAAATTTCAATTGTTTCAAACAAATATACAATATGCCAAGAAAAATGTTTTCTGATACTAGCATATATTTGTTTTCTACACTACGTTTTACACAGTTTTTATGTGTTAATTTAGTTAAAAAGTTACCCAATGTATGGAGATTAATAAAAAACTTAAACTACTAATGAAAGACAATTTACCTGTAAGAAATTTAAATCGTGGAGTTGTAACCCTCACAAATGGTGGAGACATCGGATAATCTGGTGGAAACATCATCTCTAAGTTAATGCAGGGCTGTAACAGACAGACAACATATCTATCAAACTGTAGTTTTAAAAGTTCTCGGTAATAACAGAAAACAGGGCTGTAATAGACCATCATTAGTTAATACAGGGCTGTAATAGACCATCATTAGTTAATGCAGGGCTGTAACAGACAGATAACATATCTACTTGTAGGTAAGTACCCAGTCATAACAGAGAACAGGGCTGTAATAGACCATCATTAGTTAATACAGGGCTGTAATAGACCATCATTAGTTAATGCAGAGCTGTAACAGACAAACAACATATCTATTTGTAGGTAAGTACCCAGTAATAACAGAGAACAGGGCTGTAATAGACCATCATTAGTTAATACAGGGCTGTAATAGACCATCATTAGTTAATAAGGGCTGTAACAGACAGCAAACACATCTACATATAGCTAAGTACTCGGTAATAAGAGAGAAAAAGGCTGATATAGACCATCATCAGTAAATATAGGGCCGTAATAGACCATCATTAGTTAATACAGGGCTGTAACAGACAGACAACTTATCTACATGTAGGTAAGTATCCGGTCATAACAGAGAACAAGGCTTTAAATGACCATCATTAGTTAATACAGGGCTGTAATAGACCATCATTAGTTAATACAGGGCTGTTATAGACCATCATTAGTTAAAACAGGGCTGTAACAGACAGACAACATATCTACTTGTAGGTAAGTACCCAGTCATAACAGAGAACAGGGCTGTAATAGACTATCATTAGTTAATACAGGGCTGTAATAGACCATCATTAGTTAATGCAGGGCTGTAACAGACAGACAACATATCTACTTGTAGGTAAGTATCCAGTCATAACAGAGAACAGAGCTGTAATAGACCATCATTAGTTAATGCAGGGCTGTAACAGACAGAAAATATATCTATTTGTAGGTAAGTACCCAGTCATAACAAAGAACAGGGCTGTAATAGACCATCATTAGTTAATACAGGGCTGTTATAGACCATCATTAGTTAATGCAGGGCTGTAACAGACAGAAAATATATCTATTTGTAGGTAAGTACCCAGTCATAACAGAGAACAGGGCTGTAATAGACTATCATTAGTTAATACAGGGCTGTAATAGACCATCATTAGTTAAAGCAGGGCTGTAACAGACAGACAACATATCTACTTGTAGGTAAGTACCCAGTCATAACAGAGAACAGGGCTGTAATAGACTATCATTAGTTAATACAGGGCTGTAATAGACCATCATTAGTTAATGCAGGGCTGTAACAGACAGATAACATATCTATTTGTAGGTAAGTATCCGGTCATTGCAGAGAACAAGGCTGTAAAAGACCATCATTAGTTAATACATGGCTGTAACAAGTAGAATAACATGTTCTCTTATAGAACAACATTTTCTAAGTAAAAAGTAATAGAAAGCTGTAACATATAGTATTACAACTGAATGTTATTATGTTCCACACTGTATCAGGCAGCACATGTAATTTCACTGTAGCCATAAATGAATCATGTAACGAAAGGCTGTAATGAACATTAAATCAGTGCTAGATTTTCACAGATCTTGCATCATCTTATTTAATCTTATAGGACAACAACAAACACCAATATACCTAAAGATTTCTCTAGTTTTAAAACGCTGTAACTGACTGTACAACATCCTAAAGTACAGCTGTAACTGACTGTACAACACCCTAAAGTACAGCTGTAACTGACTGTACAACATTCTAAAGTACAGGTGTAACTGACTGTACAACATCCTAAAGTACAGCTGTAACTGACTGTACAACATTCTAAAGTACAGGTGTAACTGACTGTACAACATCCTAAAGTACAGGTGTAACTGACTGTACAACATCCTAAAGTACAGGTGTAACTGACTGTACAACATCTTAAAGTACAGCTGTAACTGACTATACAACATCCTAAAGTACATGTCTGTATTAGAGAGAAAAATTCTCTAGAGACAACATGCATACATGTATCTAGGTACAACATGTCAAGTTCTGTACTAGAAAGAAACAACATACATGTATTTATATATTTATGATTATGCGTATCAGAAAGAACAACATTTCAAGATTCATACAAGGCTATGGCACAGTGCCTCATCTTAGTACAATAACAGCAAGAACAATGTATGTTGGTTGGTACAGGCCTCATACAGACAGATTTGTATCACCTTATTAATATGAAGCAAAAATACAAAATAATAGAGAACATTTCTGACACAAGCTATCAATGCTTAAAAAACACTCAGAAATTTTTTTTTATGCCTGGTACTCTAATTATTTAAAAAGAAATGAGAGAGGAAGTTCTTTACTGTTAAACCACAATATCAACATAAATAAAGTTTAACATTAATTATGTGGAAAATTATATCCATTATTTATCATAACATGATAAATCCTAAATTTACCTCTGTGTTATGTCTCTTTGCAAATGTTTCAAGATCTTTTGAGAGTTTTGATTCTGGAATGTCTATAAGTTTTATATCCTGCAAGAAAAAAAAGTATTTTATAAATAATATTACACTTCTGCTATGTAGCAATGGTTCATATTCCCTGGTAATAAAGTTACTTCAATATTTCCCCAATATTATACAACTTCTTATATATCTACTAAAGTCATTAATGGTGGAAATAATTATGGTCTCATAACATACCCAGAGAAATAAATTATCATTTCTAGGTCCTCCATCTAATCCAAACTTTTTCCCATCTTTTCTGAATGCTTTCAAATCTGCAATAAGTCACACCAAATTGTAACATTATTGGTTATATATTTAGAATTAATGGACATATCTTGCATGTTATGAAAGTATACATGTATAGTATGGTTATTTAAGCACTAAACTCTTTTGTGTTGAAGGTACGTGTTCATCATACAAGAACATATATTAAAATGAGTACCGGGTACATTCGTACTTGTATTTTAATTCTTTTGATGACTGATGCTACTGTAGTGTGTATATACATATATGAAGAATCTCTAATTACGTCTGCAACATTTTATGCTGCTTTATTGATGTCTGTAGTAACGAGATTTGTTAAAAAAAATAAAATATCCACAGGACCTATGCCTTGAACTTCCAAAAAACATATCCAATTAACAAAAATTCTAACACAAGTGAATTAATAAGGAATCAAATGTGATTATTTGATTGAAAAAAAACAAAACATCAGTGTCTAGGGCTATCAGGTTATTTATCTTTTATAAGGTTTGAATTTGATTGTCTTGATAAAGAATCTAAGGGCCCTAAGTGTTTGTAACACAATGTTTTTCTTTCACTAATAATTATTACCACAATTTTAAAATATACATGAAATGGATGTCATATTGAATTATCATGTCCCTACCATTAATGATCAAGGCAAGAGAAGACCAATGTGCATTGATAAACTGCTTAATAAAACTCAGAAATAGCACACACTGATAGAGCAACTAACGGTTTGAAAAACTACTTTGTAATTCCCTCGAACACTATTTCTATATTCAATGATACTAGCGTTTGTAACAAACACTGATAAAATTCATATAAGGCTAAGGGAAAAAATATAAGGAAATTAATGCAATGGCCAATTAACACTGGTGATAAGTTTTCAAATACTGAAAGAAATATCTTATGAAAGTATTTCTCCATATATAGGTTTGGTGGCCCAAGTTCACACATAAGAATGCAATTTACTCTTGTATACAAATATCTGTTCGAAAGAAAACCATATACATGTAGCATATCTTTCTTTTGTTAGTTTTGTAAATAGAAATGATTTTTTGTTGCATCACAATTTATCTATAAATGATTGTAAAGTTTTCTACATTTACAAATAGGGAAATTCATTAAAAGCATTTTTTCCTTTCTAGGATACTCAGAAATTTGTTGCTGTATTTACTGTATAATTTGGTATGGAAGTAAAGTAAACATTGCAGCTAGAAAGCAGCATACACTATGCATAACCAAATATGAGGATTAACAGGCACAACTAATGAAATACGTAATTTTCTGTAAAAGATTTTTTATCTTTAATCAATAAGTTTATGCACCTACCTTTCATTAATCGTTGGACAGCAACACTACTTGAATCAGATCCAAAAAAGTTTCCTCCTTCATCATCGTCTCTATTTTATAAGAACAAAAGTAAACCAAGTCAATCCTATGAATAATTTTAAGTTAACTTTATAATACATGTATATAGGTGTGCAGATGCAATTGGAAGCAAAGGCTTAATTATTTATTCTTTTTGATTTTGTGGTCGCTGGATCGACTCCACTAAGTAGTACTGTAACAAAAATTTCACTTAAATTGAAACATGAACAGAATAGAGAGGTTAAGTTACATGTATCTATTCTTCTGGGGTTTTTTTTAAAATTATCTTGTTTAATTCAGTCTGAGTATGAGCATACCCAATATAAACAGATCTCTTCATTAACACTATACATGTACTCTATTTACACTTAGATCCATTGCATTTTGCTTGAACTTATCACGGTTCAGAGTATCAACTACTGTTATATACACAGAGTTTCCCGAATTTATGACAAATCAGTTGTTACAGACAACATTATAAAATCAGTACAGTGTATCCAGGTTTCGAAAATCATATTGCAACAGCTAGGTACCTGAAGCTATTTTTAGTAACAGGTACTTTCCTTCCAAGCACAGGTGTAGGCAAAATAAAGGGAAAAGGTGCTGTATCTCTTTGTTCACTTTTCTTTTAAGGATTTGATTTGAGAAGTGAACTAGGGCCTAAGGGGGCCAACCCCTAAATTCATAACTGTATTAATGCACCATATAAATATCGATTTAACCTACTCCTCATCTTCTTTTGTCTTTGGTCCTCTTTCTGTAGTTTCGCCCTCTATATCATCATCATCATCTTGATCGTAGTAGTCATCAAAATCTCCATCCTCAGAGATACCATCATCTGAGTTGTTTTCGTTGTCATCACCTGACTGTAGAAGATTCAAAAGAAATTTAGGAACAGGAAATCCCACAAATGTTGGGTAAAAATGGTAATAGATTACGTAATTCAAATTTTTCTATAAATGCAAGCACTAGAGGAGAAAAAATAAAATTTGGTCTGATAGAAGCTTTGAATCTTAAAGATAATACCACTTTTTTTTAACAATGATGCATTGAAAGAAATATTTATTAATGGAACGTAAATATAAGTTACCATGAAAGCCTTTAATTTTAAATTCCAACTTACCTTTTTTCAAGAATTATGCAAGGAAATGACATTTACCAATAATGGCTGTTAATATTACACAGTTACTGACTAGGTATGAGGGCAGCATATGATTTGGACCTGAAGGCTGATTTTTTGCTCAAGGGCAAAGGCCGAGGGCAACATTACTGTCTAAGGTACGTCCAACAAATTATATGTTGCCTGAATCCATGTCTATAACTGGTGACTATTGTGTAACATGAACTAGTATTTACGTGGTCTGTTCAAAATATAGTTAATATATAACAACTACCACAAAACAATTCAATATATTCATAGCAGCTGTTATTACCTTAATACAACCTGCCTTTACTTTGTCCAAAATCTTTGCCTTTACATTATCTAAAATCTCTGTAACAGTTCTTTTTCTTGAGCTTGCCAAAAAATCTTGAATATCTTGAAGCAAGGGTAGAATTTTTTCACTCTCACTCCATACCAACTGGAAAAATAGAGAAAAGAAACAAATACATGTACTATATTTATGTAATGGTACTCTTGTAATAATATTATGATTTGGTTTTTTTTTTATCTATACAGTTTAATAATCGTTCTTCATTTGAAATAATACACTCAGACACTACATCTGAATTAATTTCTAAAGAGAAAAAGATAATCATCAAAGACACCAAAATGTCCAAATTTAGTAATAGGATTATACACTGAATTTTATGACCGGTATCTTAGTATCCAGCTTATCATAGCAATTTTAGGGATTTACAGTTATTTCTCTCCTGTAAAGACAACTCTTGGCTGAATTAAATTTGGGAGGATTCAATGCTTAGATATTAAAATAATTAAAGGTTATTTGCTTTATAATTATTATTAATTTTTTTGGTAATTTAGCTCAATTTGTACTATGCAGATGCAGATCTGTACCTCACTGGTCTTAAAAGAATTTGGATAGAAAACCAGGGAGCTACAGTGCCACCCATCGCAGTGTATAACATCCAATGTGCTTCCTGCATTACAGACTTAATGCATGGTTCCACTCTAATGATCAGTAAGTTCCACTTCATTGCCCATATGGTGCATGTGTATTACACTGATGCCTGCAGGGGTCTTTTTGAATGGAAAGTATTAACTGATTAATCATAGGACCAAGCAATGTTTATTTTACATCAGTCCATTCAGGTCAACTTTATGACATTCATTTTCATATGATACATGTATATCACAGGCCCACTGGTCCCAGGTAGCAATATTCCACCTGGTGTTCTTTTTCATATTTTTTGAAGTTGTGTTAGTAATCATAATCACACATCATCTATTTCAGCAATGTCTATGAAAGAAAACTTTTTCTCTGCCATTTTTGCTATCACTTAAAATTTTAACCAGAGTGAATGTATTTGTTTATGTAATTACAGTCCCTACCAATCAAACCCTGATAAGTTTTATTATTCAACCAAGAAAGAAAGACCATGCAACAAAATGATTGTTACACTGTTGCCTTGGGCACACATAGAGCACCCTCATCATGCAGTGTATAACAACCTCACTTGTACATTCATTTAGTTGTGGAAGTAGTGAAAGAATAAATTAGGAAACAGTAATATTTTAAAATATACCGAAATGAATCGAAAAACAGCACCTGTTTTAGCGCATAGTAAAAATACACTTTTTTAAATGGATGGCACTGAATCTCTCTGGTCACCCATCCAAAAATGTTCAGACCAGTAAGCTACAGAGATACATATATGAAGAATGAATTTGTAAGCCAAAGGACCAGTAACTTGATAATAAACTTTTGTTTCTAATAGCATTCTTGTGTTTTCAGGAGACATTTCCATGTGATAATACCTTCTTTCCAACTACAGTAATGCTTAAAGTCTTAAACAGCTGTTCCTGTTCAGCTTGATTAATAACCATGACCCCCCCCCCCTTTACACAAACTTTTTACTCATTTTCTGCTTTCACCATGCCTTTACCATGTTTACGTGGTTTAACAATGCCTTTACGATAACCCCATATTTACCCAACTTTCATTGTCGTCTGCTGGTACAGTAATAGACAACAATATGTCAGTATTTGATATTCTCAAATTCAACTTTCGTTCTTTTTCATCCAAGGATTCAACACAAAAGTCTCTCTCTCCATCTGCCCATTTTGTCATTAATTCGCACTGTTCCTCATAATTCATGTCGAGTCCTCTGTATTCTTGATATTTCACAACATTACTTATATTTTCACGAAACAACGACACAAACAAAGGGAGGCCGGAGGGCAAGCAACGAAAACGAAAGTAGCGTTCTGTCTAAAAACAGGAAAGAGAAAATTATAAAAAGTCACATTTTACTTTAAAAATAAAATAAAATTGCAAATACCAATAAAAGCTTACAATTTTTATCAAAACAATAAAATGGATCAACTGGTTTATTTCATCACATAATTTCTTATGATTATGGAGATTATTAGTTTAATTTAGAAAGATTTCAGGCGAATACTTTATTGGACGCGTTGTTTCATTCGGAACGCGACGAATATGTCAACTGATGTCGAGAAAACCAGACAAAATTTAATCCGTAAAATTAATGATTTGAAAGGTAACTATAGTTAATATTAAGTGTGGTTTTGTATCGAGATCAAAACGTTAATAATTTGAAATACTGTATGGTATCAGGTATGTCATAATAAGAATTTAAGAGTCTGAGTGAGTTAAGCATGTAACCAGCTGGCATAGTATTGATATAGCAGCTGTATAGTTTACCTACCTACGTTTACCTACGTTCATTATGAACGCAGGAGCTGCTGCTCCTCTATGTTCATCTCGGTAGTCTCATAATCATCAGACTGTGTGATAGCCTGGTCATTTCCTTTAAATGTTCCATAATCAACAGTGTAGTCATATTTCATTGGATGGTTTTCGAATATATATCTAGTCTGTTTTCGAATGTCTTGACTTTGGTGGCAGATACAACATGCTCAGGAAGGCTGTTCCATGTGTCAGCTACCCGGTTAGTGAAGAAGTATTTCCGAACATCTAGTTTACATCTCTGCTTTGCCACTTTCATATTATGTCCCCTGGTGTTACTTGTATTCAAGATAAACATTCCTTTTGTTGTTCTGTTATCATATATTCCAGCTATTATTTTATATGCTTCTATCATATCTCCACGTAAACATCTAAATTTAAGTGTTGGTAATTTCAGTATTTCCAGTCTTTTCTGATAACTTTTCTCTGACAGATGAGGTAGCATTTTTGTGGCTCTTCTTTGTACATTCTCAATAGATTCAGTGTCTTTACATTTATAGAGGTTCCATATACTGTTTGCATATTCTAGATGAGGTCTCACTAATGCCTTGAATAATAAACAGAATGATTTATAATCTAGTGAGCAGAATGTTTGTCGGATAATGCCAACTATTTGCCTTGTTAATCTGTGTTTGAATATGTTTATCAAAACATAAGTGACTATCAATGTTGACCCCAATATCCTTTTCTGATTCCACTGATTCTAGAGTTGTTGTGGTTCCATCATACTTCTTCATGATGTATCTGTAGTTGTCTTTTTCTTTCCATTTGTTGTGAACCTTCAGCACCTTGCATTTGTCTGGGTGGAATCGTAACATCCATTCAGTACTCCAGTCAAAAAGATTGTTCAAGTCATGTTGTAAGGTTTCAACGTCATTTTCAGTTCTAATGTCACTAAACAGTTTGGTGTCATCAGCAAATAGAAACACTTCTGATTTTACGCATTCAGGTAAGTCATTGATAAAAATGACGAATAAGATAGGACCTAGGACGGCATGTCATTAAGCTTATACCATATTGCTTTAGTTTCAACAAAAGGCGCCTGTGGGGGACTTTATCAAATGCTTTCATAAAGTCCATGTATATGGAGTGAACAGTCCCTCCTTTATCTAGGATTTGTGTCCATCTGTCAAGAACCTTTAAAAGTTGTAATGAGGTGGATCTGCCTCCAATAAATCCAAACTATTTGTCGCTGAATAGATTTTGAGTGTTCATGTGTTCTATCTTCTTCCGGATTAGTTTCTCCATAACCTTGCATAGAACACTGGTGAGACTAACTGGTCGGTAATTGGACGGTGAAGTTTTGTCTCCTTTTTTGAATAATGCTGATATCTGACCAATTTTCCATTGATGTGGCACAATTCTGCTACTAAAACTTTCGTTGAAAATCAGGCAAAGCGGGGCATCAATAACATCTGCCAATTCAAACAACACTTTCGGATGTACTTGGTCCGGACCAGGTGATTTGGTCGTGTTTAGTTCTTTCAATATCTTATTTATGTCTTCTTTGGTGATGGGCGCATCAGATGATGTTTCATTACAGTAACTCTTTCCAGAATCAACTGGGTTTTCTGTTTCTGATGTGAATACACTGCTGAAGAATTCTGCAAGAATTTCTGCTTTCTCAGAGTCTGTTGTAGCAACGAAGGGAGTTCCGTCGACTTCAGTGTGTAGCTCTGATATGCCAGATACGGATTTGCGTTTTGAGTTCACATATTTCCAAAAGTTTTTACAGTTAGTACAGGTTCAGCTTCAATCTCCAAAATGGATTATAATGGCCCATTGGGGATATATTATCCAAAACTGGATATAAAATTGCAGAATAAAATATATTTTTTTGTTCAAATATTGTAAAACTGCATTAAGGTAGTCCTATATTCTGCACTAAATGGACTCAATTATTAAAAGCTTAGCTTTAAATGATATGTATACCTTCTACCAATACATATACATTAAAAAAAGATATGTTAACTTGTGTGGTTTTTTATCACCTAAATGACCTTTCAAACAGGTGTACCCCTTTGCGAAATTACTGATAATGATGAAATTTGCCAGACATCCATTTTTCCTAAAAAATAATAACCAATTTCAATGAGATTAGAACTAGATATAGTATAAACTTTTATTTAAACCATATCACATCAAGATTTCTGCACAAATTGTAAGTATGCTTTATGGGCCTGACATATCAAAATAGAATGCAAAAAAAATGTGATGCATTATCATCTTTCACTTCGAAAAATTCACAGGAACAAAAACAGATTCCTTACGGAGATTTATAATGGGGAATGTTTACATACTTCTCCATTCGAAATACTCTCGGAATACATCGCACAATTTTTTAATGTTATCATCCTGGCTTGCTGCAATGCAAAATCCCCTAACAGGGACGTTGCGATTGAGAAATCTTGGAAAATTTTTATACTTTTGAATAAACATCATTTGAACCCTGAGGTTTTATAAATATCAAGCAATTAAGCTAAATCTGAATTCAGGATATCTTGGGACAGACTATAGTCATATTTGACTATATTATGGACTCAAACCTAAATTCATGGTGTTTGATATATAGATCAAATCTTGGCGTTGGCGAATTACTTTTCATTCACACTATAAGCTCTATAGTCTGTTCCAAGATATTTATGCTGCACATTTGGACGATTTTTAATAAAAATACACATACCTGTGTAAGAAGTGCAATTGAATTTATGAAAGGGAAAATTACCAAGATAACTTCATTCACACATTATCATTATTTCCGCCTAAAAATTCACAGGAATGAAAACAGATTTCCTACGTGAATTTATAATGAGGAATGTTGACACCTTTTCTCCATTCTGATGTTACTCGGAATACCTCGCATGATTTTTTAACATTATCATCTGGGTACCTTCATCTCTTTAGCAATGAAAAATCCCAGTAGACTTTTTATTTTTAGCCGTGTATTGAAAGCTGACAAGCTAGAGGAGGCATTTTAAAGCGGAAATCTTGGTGTGGTTTTTTTTCATACTATTGAATGAACATCTTCTGAACCAAGAGATATTTGTAAATTTTGAATAATTTAAGAAAATATGCGACAAAAATATCATGGGACAGACTATAAACCAAGTAGACTATGAAGAAAAATTCCGAAAAAATCACATTTTACTACAATTGTCTGCTTAGATCTGTCAACAATGTTGAATATCATTTAAACATTAATTAATTAAGCTACTGATTTAAGTAATTTTTATATTGTGACCTGAGTTATTAGCTACGTGTTTACAAGCCTTCGAAGAACATTTCTGCTTTTTGTATTTAAAAGGGTAATGCCTTTACGGTTTACCGTAATGATGTATTTAATACATGTATTTGACAAATGTGATTGTACATGAAAAGAGGGACCTTTTTCAGCATAATTGATTTTACAAGAAACAGAATGTACTGTAAAAATACATTGTACATGTACTGGTAGTTGAACTAAAGAAATTAATTTTTGAAATTTTTATAGCTATAATTGAGAATGCATCCAAGGAGAAGTCAAGAACTAATTTTTCTGATGGCACCATCTACACCCAGAAAGTCACTAAATCTGGCACACAGTCACCAGAAAACCAAAGCAATTCATTCAGAAGCAATAACAAAGGGCCCAATTGTAAGGGAGAGTGTAAAGAAATAAGGGAAGTTCCATTGAATATTCAGAATCAAAAATTTAAGTGCATGCGCAATCCAGTGAGTATTAAAAATGGTCAGAGAGAGTCATTCAGAGACAAAGACCTTCACTATATTGAAGCAAGTGAACAAAGGACAGAAAAAGAGGCACTGAAGAACAGGTTGAAGGAGACTGAAGAAAATATCAAAAAGCTGAAAATGTGCATTGCTGAGAAAAGAGCTGTACAGAAGGAAAAAATCAAAATTCTCGATTCCAAATGTGTATCCAAAATTGTTGTAGATAACAATATGCACAAAGGAAAATTACCATCAAATAAAAATGGTCCATCAAAAATAGAGTTCAAATCAGCCACACCTATTTCAGACCTCATTTCTTCCAATATGCAAAGACTGGGTAAAAGGGAGAACACTCTTGACTCAGTTGATGACAGGGACTATAGCAACCCTGAATCTTCCAAAGTACAGCATGTTTATAAACCTCATTGGCAGCAATCTAAACCTCAGTGGAAGCAAACTAATACTCAATGGCAGCAACCTAAACCTCATTGGCAGCAACCTAAACCTCACTGGCAGAAACCTGAAACTCAGTGGCAATCTACAAGTTTTCTAAAGGTCAAGTCAGTAACTCCTATATCAGACCTCATTACAAAGAATTTACAACAACAGACAGGAAAACAATTTGAGATGAAGCAGTCATTTACTAAAAGTTATCCTGGGGAAAGGCATGATCTCTCAGATAAAGAACTATTCAAAGCCAAAACCAGTGCGTCTTTTAAGAAAAGTCCAAAGAGGTTGACTATCAAAACTATTACTCCTATCAGTGATCAGATATCCAGGAATCTTGCCAAGAAGACATCCTTAAAGTATCCTAAATTCCCCAAAGACAAAAAATGGTCTAAAAAGAGTGCATCAGTTAGGTCCAGTGCAATATCATCTAGTCAATACAGCTGGAATTTGAAACCAAAACCAGACAGTCAATATAGATGGCATTCCAAATCACAAAAAGCTGCAAATGTCATAAAATCAAAATACAAAATTTCATACAGTATAAATAAAAATAATTTCTGGAAATCGAAGCCAGCACATAGCCCCGGAAATGTATGGAAAAATTATCTTGGATTTCACAAAGCAATGTCAAAGCATGAAAAATATTCAACCCGTTTCAATTACACTACATGGAAAAGTGGAGGTTTGTTTTTCTAATTATTTTATCAAATTTCTGAGCTCTTTGAAGAATTCAAAAAATAAATGTATGGTATGTTAACAACTATTTAATATATATGGACAATTTCTTTCTAATTAGCAACAGCATGGAGGGGATACAGACATAAATCAAAAATCAACTCATCAACTAGGAAATCAAGGTAAAAACTAGCAGTGCAGATTTAGTGAACTAAGTGTCATTAGAACTAAAAACTTATGTGTGCATACAGGTTTGATCTCTCAAAGTTTTAATCATACTGTAATATAATGCAATAAATTATGGGCATTATTAAAAACAATATAAAAAGTTCAATTGTTTTCCCTATTATTAATTGGCACACCTGTTTAGTGTTGCCTTCTCTGTCGCAGGTATCAGCTTGACAAGCGAGTGAAGGTGCCCTCGGTGAGGACTGGCCAGGTGACCCGTGCCATGGCCTCCGTCCTTCAGGGTCAGTGTCTAGTGATGATAGACGGCCGAGTGTACAGAACCAGTCAGTCTCAACTAGCTGGGGGACATACCTCATCCCCAGGCCAAGCCAGAAAAGGTATACACTGAATTTTAAATTGGTCTCTTAGTCTTCAGAAACTATATGGTGTAGAGATCTTGACTAATTTTTGTATTGTCCAAATTTATATCTATCTATCAATTATTGTGTCATTTTTTATATTTCAGTCTCTGCAACAAGAAGGTCACTTTCTCTTGCTCCATTTGCAAACAGAAAATGGAAGTCCCAGTTTCTTACAAAGTCTGCCAATTCCCAAGTAGCTAATGCAAGAATACTGGCAAGGTAACCGTGATCTCTAGCACTGATATTGTTACTTTGTTGTAATTTGATTCATTGATGAAAATTTTTCATTTGAAATTTTCTTACATCTATTCATCTATTCTTTGCAGCCGAGTCTTACAGAGAAGTATTCATACAGTAGCCACAAAATCAAAGAAAAAGAGAGCGGAGCAATATTGCATGTTTTACAACAGGTTTGGTAAATGCAATCGAGGAGATAAGTGTAAATATAGACATGACCCTGAAAAAGTGGCAGTATGTACAAGGTAACTTTTGATAATCATTATGCAAACTACTTGCGTTTATGTTTTATGATGTATGTACATGTGTGATGAATTTGCTGAATAAATTTAGTGCAGTATGGCAGCAGTACTGTTTAAAGCCTCTTTCAAAAAGTTATAAGTGGTACTAGATATCATATAATGTTTTAAAATGGATTTACATTTGTTCTGCTTTGTTTATTGGTACATTAACAAATATATATCTAAGACTTTATACGGAATTCTTACAGCTATGTGTTTGTTGATAATGTAAACTCTATGTGTTTCCGCTCCAGGTTTCTGCGTGGAACATGCTCCATTGTTGACTGCCCATTTTCTCACAAAGTGGACAAGGAGAAAATGCCTGTCTGCTCATATTTCTTGAGAGGTGTCTGTAGCAGAGAGAACTGCCCGTACCTTCATGTTAAGGTCAACAAAAATGCTAAAGTTTGTCAGGATTTCCTACAGGGTTTTTGTTCAAAGGGGGCAAAGGTACAGTGTGATATGGTATGGTATGCATGCACGCGATATTAATAATGGATTAAAAATGTATCCATTTCAATGTTTGACATTTTATGTTCAAATGAAAATCCATGTAAAGGTGTTGATTCAATACATGTAGTTTAAATTTACTAGTATGTATTTAAAAAGAAGAAAATACAAATTGACCAATATGAAATGTATAATTCCAGTGCACAAAGAGCCATACATTAGTTTGCCAAATGTTTGCTGCCACTGGATCTTGTCCAGCTGGAGCTAAGTGTAAACTCCAGCACCGCAAACAGAAAACTAGGAAAAGGAAATCTGAGGCCATTGCCAGGTATACATGTACCCCAGTAAAACTAGGACTGTTATTGTCCATGCCAAATATGGGATTTATTTGGTCAAATATTCTTTTTTATCTTAATTTTTATCTCTCTCTCTCTCTCTCTCTCTCTCTCTCTCTCTCTCTCTCTCGTCTAGGGTAGAAGATAAATCATCTACAATAATCTTCGAAATCTATATTGCTATATGTTTTTAAAAAAAAGTATGCAGGTACTTCAATGAATTTGTTTATTAGATATTATATTTTTTTACAGTAGTTCAGTGGTGGAAGAACTGCTTGATGAACAAGAACCAGACTCGGAAAACTTAACTGTACCTGTGAAAGCCAAGAAACTACCAGCCTTTATTTCTATCAACAAGCCAACAAGAGGGGACCAAAATGTTGATGCTAGCATGCAAATGACCATAGAAAATTCAGGACAAACCAAAAGTAAATTATTTCGTTAAAAAAATGAGTACAGCATTTTATTTAATTTTTTTTTACAGTATATGAATACTGTAGGAAGAAATATGTATATTATACAAGGTCAATTTAATTATTTCTACCTTATGTATATTAAATACATTTACCTTCTCAATTTCGTTTGAAGTCGTCTCAAAAGAAACTAATTTTTACAATTTGTCCTATGGAAATTGGTTGGAAAAGCATCTAAATTACACATTTTTGACTGGGTTTTCCAAGGAAAAATCCGGATATTAAAAAGGTGAAAATGGTGGGCGGGCGGGCAGCTGCCAAAAGGATACCCTCATTGTACAGATAACTCCTCCTACAGTTTTCAAGATAGGAAGTTGTTCCTTTGCAGATCAATTGTACATATATCAGAGGTGTGCATATTGCTAGGATTTTGATTTCTGATTATTTATGAAAAAAATACCAGCTTTTGAACTTAGTCATTTTTTGGCAAAATATTGCATATAGGGTACACTTATTGTTCGGATAACTCCTCCTACAGTTTTCAAGATAGGAAGTTGTTCTTTTGCAGATCAATTGTATATATATCAGAGGTGTGCAGGATTTTGATTTCTGATAATTTATGAAAAAAATACTAGCTTTTGTACCTAGTCATTTTTTGGCAAAATATTGCATATAGGGTACTCCATTTCACTGGATACGGTTGGTAGTGTTTATCAATTCAGGGTTGACATGGATTTTGGATACAGTCCACATAAAAGAAAACCAGGTTTGCTGTCACATTGACAGCTTTTCACTTGTTTGTATTTTCACTCTACAGGTTTCTCTAATTAAAACCATTCCCCTTCTTCTTACACTCATGAGTGTTTTAATCAGACTGCAGATTTTTTTCCTTTTCAATGTATGAAAACTATTGTTAAAAGTAACCAGCTGGTGATATTTAAAAGATACTGACTTCCTGTCCAGGGGTTGTATCAAAGTATATTTCAGTGCTTAATCCCTTTTGAATTGGCATACTGTGGTACATGTATACATATTGGTGTAGAAAAATTGATTTAAAGAAATGTGTACAATTTAGATATTTGATGCACTGTTGGTTATATTAAAGAAAGTAATTGCATCACACCACAAAGTGCATGAAAATAAAAAACTATACAAAGTCGTGTGCACTCAAATGTACTCAGCCTTGTTCATTGTGTAATTCTTTTTTTTCTTTTAGAGCTAAAGATAAAACCTGAGTTTTTATCCTGATGTCCAGTCTGAGAGTAAAATTTGTACAGTAAGTAATCAATTTGTGTATGATCTTGTTGTTTAAATCAAGAAAGAGAAATTTCATTGTTGTTTTATTGGAGTTTTAGGTGTGAAAGACCCCATATCAGATGCCTGTGATTTTAAAATATGTATAGATGAAATAAAGAACCCAATAAAAGAAACAAGTTGATTTAATGTTTGTTTGTTTTTATTTTATCTAAGGGAAGTTTACCAGTATTTAAGGGCATTTTTTGGTGAACAAATAAAAAACATGTAAGTGTTAATTATCTGACATACAATTTCTGAAGTAGGTTTGTGTTCAGGAAGCATAGGCTACTAGCAAATTATTTTGTCACTCTATGGTGCAATATGTTTATGAAATATGACAATTTATAATACATGTAAATGGGTCACATGGTTATTTGTTTATCCCCCCCCCCCTCCCCCAATATTTTAAAGGTAAAGGTCGAGAAATTTTTGAAAACTTTTTTGTAATTTTTTTTTTCATGTGTTATTTGGTATACAGATCAATAAATAATGCATTTAATATTGCAGTTGTTCTTGGTGTTATATTTAAACTTACCTATATGAGCCACGTTGGCCACATTGTTGGCAAAAAATAGTGTGACAAAATATGTTTTGGGTAGTGTTTCTAAAAATTCAAGAACGTCAAACGAAATGTTGCTTTGATAACTCCACATTCAATATTATTGTGATTACGTAAACAGTAAATTCTTTCTTTGGGTATATGAGGCACTACCGTAGTGACATTGCAGAAAAAATACATCATGGTGTTTTCGTTGTGCAGTCCGTGAAAACTCGCCAAATCTAGTACCCCACAGACTCTACCCTTTATGGCGGTAGACGTCTCGCATTATACATGTATAATGTAAGGCAATGATTCAGTTTTATTAATTTACTTGAACACAAGGAATAGCTGGTACGACCGCTGTGAACTACAATAATACTGTAGTTCAATCCATTCGATAATACGTAAACAATTTAACACCCCCTCCCCGCACACACATTATAGACACTCTGGTTGTGAGATATCATGACACAAAATAAAGATTACTTCAAAATTATATATTTCTTTAAAGAATGTCTTAATAAAACCAATGAAAATGCTTCTTAAATTTTTTTAAACGCTTTTACAGCCTCAGTTACAAATTAAATTTGAGTAATGAATACGTAGCATGTTTTTCCAGAGACATAAATAACATGTTATTTATGTCTCTGGTTTTTCTAATGATTTTTTTTTGTATATGCATCGATATCAAGATTGAAACATGCTATATATTTTTGTTTCAATGTACATAAATAAAACCAATTATAATCAAATTAAGTTGTGTCTAGTCTTTGCATGAGCATTTTGTATGGAACATTCTTCTGGGTCCTAGCCCATGATAATTTAATTATTACCATAACATCAAAAGCGTCTTGGATGCACAAATATTACTGCTTTCAAACTCCTTTTCGCTCGTGAATGCGCAACAGCAAGAACACAGTATAAACGGTAAATAAGCAACACAGTCAGCGGTTAGCAGTTGGCAGCTGACAGTTTGGCTATCGTATTCCAGTATGTAGAACTCTTTTTTATCTATTAATCAATTATTTATTTATTTTGGCAAATTCAAAAGTAGTGTCACTTCGCTGATAAATCTAACTAATATTAAAAATTATAGTTGTTGAAAGTGTACTGCAACTGATTTTTTTGCAAATATAACGCATTTAATTTTGGAAAGTTTTTTCCTGTACCTATTTCCTGTGCAGTCTTATAGATGACCAGGAAGGTTTGAACTACGGGAATCGGGAATTTTATCAGTTTAATTAAATTTAAAAGAGATCAACTGAGAAACAGGCAAAATTCCAAGCAGTAGGAGATCGCTGACCTACATTTTTTTCTGTTCATCTGTAAGCTTATTGACTTCTTAATATTACAATTTAATTAGAGTAAAAAATCTATTGCAGAATTTTTAAAATATCAATTTTTATACCACACCCCAGAAAATTCCCATTACTTTCTATTATATCTGAGAATTTTCGTACCCAAACTTTGAAACGCCCCCAGTAAAATAAGGAAGTCGATTATCATGTACTTTTTTTATTGATTTTCACTCACCATTAACTGATCAACATTATATAAAAATTTGAATAAAAAATCTATTGTAGAAATGAATTGGGTCCGCCTTCCTTAAACTAAAAAAAAAAGAAATTTAAATCTGCCGCCTCTAGCTT
The DNA here is from genome assembly GCF_963853765.1 of Magallana gigas. Classification (NCBI taxonomy): domain Eukaryota; kingdom Metazoa; phylum Mollusca; class Bivalvia; order Ostreida; family Ostreidae; genus Magallana; species Magallana gigas. The sequence continues at coordinate 47,943,322 of NC_088855.1, forward strand.
ACAGGGTCTAGGGTCGATTTAAAAAAAATATTTTTCTACTTCCTGCAAACATGAAAAATTAAACACAATATTTCTTGATTAATTACTTTTGATTGAATTTTGTATAATCATTATGAACATGCAAACAAAAGAAATGAAGAACTTTATTGTTTATAAATATTTTTGTAATTTTCCGCAACGAAGGTTCGCACATGTTACCTTGCCATGGCCTAGGGTGTGCCATGACC